>NC_061115.1:102468408-102771309 GCF_002878395.1 Capsicum annuum | reverse complement strand
CCCCCCCCCCCCACCTCGGCCTTCAACCTGCCGCCGCCCGGTCTCCAGCCGCCAATTCGGTCTCCAACAGGCCGAAACTCCGTCTGCAACCGCTACGCCGTCTCCAGCAGCCGCAGCTCCAAGCGAAATCCAGTGACTTCTAACCTTTGTTATTTCGTTATTTCGTATTGCATTTTATTTCATTATTTCATATTCCATCCTTATTGCATTTTATTTCATTATTTCATATTCCATCCGTAGTATTTTGCTCGTAGTAGCCCCTGTACCTTGTCTGTTGTCTGTTGTTGCTGTTGCTGTGGTCGTTTCTTAGTTTTATTTCGGGAATATTACTTTGAAGGTGTGTGAGCTTTGTATTTCCTTGCTGCTGCTTTGATACTGTCACCGGGTTCATCTTTATATTTTCCTATACTGTCGGGTAGTTGTGGCTGTGGGAGGTAATGGGTGGATAGGGTCATGTCCGAGGGGGTTGGGGCATGGGGCCGTGGTGGGGGCGGGGGATGGGGTGAGGGCGGGAGTGGGCGGGAGGCCAAGGTTGGGCCGAGGGGGAGGTAGTGGGGGGCGTGTGGATAGCGATGGTAGGCTGAGGGTTGGGTCTTGGAATATAGGGACCCTTCAGGGTAAGTCCGTAGAGCTTGTGAAGATTCTTAGGAAGAGGAGGATCAACCTTGCGTGTGTCCAAGAGACCAAGTGGGTAGGGTCTAAGGCTAGGGATGTGGATGGTTACAAGTTGTGGTACTCTGGGAGCGAGAGGCGTAGGAATGGAGTTGGCATCTTAGTAGATGAAGAGCTTAGAGGTCAGGTAGTGGAGGTGAAGAGGATCAACGATAGGTTGATGACTATTAAGTTGGTCATTCGGGGGTTTACCCTGAACGTGTGTAGTGCGTATGCGCCGCAAGTGGGAGCGGAGGGGGAGGAGAAGATGAGGTTCTGGGAGGCTTTGGAGGAGGTGGTGAGAGGCGTGCCCAGTTCGGAGAAGATTGTTGTAGCAGGGGATTTCAACGGGCACATCGGGGCGCTACCGGGAGGCTTTGGGGATGTGCATGGTGGTTTTGGTTTTGGAGAGAGAAATGAAGAGGGGGCGACCCTATTGGAGTTTGCGAGGGCCTTTGGGCTGGTGGTGGTGAACTCGGGCTTCCCGAAGAAGGACGAGCACCTGATCACTTTTCGGAGCGCGATAGCCAGGACCCAGATTGACTTTTTGTTGCTTAGGAAAGGGGATAGGGCGTTGTGTAAGGACTGTAAAGTCATCCCGAGTGAGAATCTCTCGACCCAACATAGGCTTTTGATTATGGATTTGGGTATAAAGAAGAATAGAAAGAGGAGGAGTAAGGAGTGTAGACCGAGAATTAAGTGGGGCGGCTTGACGCCAGTGAATGTGTGGGAGATAGGGGAGAGGTTGGCGGGCAAGGGGGTGTGGGAGTGTAGGGGGGACGTGGATAGTATGTGGGACAGGGCGGCAAGGTGCATCAGGGAGAATGCAAGGGAGGTGTTGGGTGTTTCTAGGGGCCGGGCCGGTCACCATCGGGGGGATTGGTGGTGGAATGAAGAGGTGGAGAAGAAAGTGGAGACCAAAAAAGAGGCGTATGCTAAGTTGGTGGAAAGTAAGGACGAAGAAGAGAAGCGGGTAAACAGGAAAAGTACAAGCTAGCGAGGAAGGAGGCAAAGTCAGCGGTCACGGCAGCTAAGACGGCCGCTTTTGAGAGCTTGTATGCAGGGTTACAGGGGAAAGGAGGGGAGAAAAAGTTGTTTAGACTCGCTAAGGCTAGGGAGAGGAAGGGTCGTGACCTCGATCAGGTGAGGTGCATTAAGGGGAAGGACGGTAGAGTGTTGGTGGAGGACGGCCACATAAAGAAGAGATGGCAGTCGTACTTTCATAGGCTCTTGAATGACGAGGGGGACAGAGCTATTGTGTTAGGGGAACTGGAGCACTCAGAGGAGTGTCGGGATTTTAGCTATTGTAGACGTTTTAAGGTAGAAGAGGTTAGACAGGCAGTTCGCAGGATGCGTAGGGGTAGGGCGACGGGGCCGGATGAGATACCGGTGGAGTTTTGGAAGTTCGTTGGAGAGGCTGGTGTAAGGTGGTTGACTGGATTGTTTAATGAAATTTTCAGGACGGCAAAGATGCCCGAGGCATGGAGGTGGAGTACCATGATCCCTCTCTATAAGAATAAGGGGGACATTCAGAGTTGTAATAACTATAGGGGGATTAAGTTATTGAGTCACTCTATGAAGATCTGGGAGAGAGTGGTCGAGGTGAGGCTGAGACGGATAGTGTCTATCTCGGAAAACCAGTTCGGATTTATGCCCGGCCGCTCGACGACGGAGGCAATCCACCTGGTACGGAGGTTGGTGGAGCAGTATAGGGAAAGGAAGAAGGATCTGCACATGGTGTTTATCGACCTGGAAAAAGCTTACGACAAAGTCCCCAGGGAGGTGCTTTGGAGATGCTTGGAGGTGAAGGGAGTACCGCAGGCATATATCAGAGTAATTAAGGATATGTATGAGGGAGCGAAAACCCAGGTGAGGACGGCGGGAGGAGACTCAGAGCATTTCACTGTCCTGACAGGATTGCATCAGGGATCTACTCTTAGTCCCTTTTTGTTTGCGTTAGTAATGGATGTGTTGACGCGGCGTATTCAAGGGGAGGTGCCGTGGTGTATGCTCTTTGCAGACGATGTAGTTCTGATAGATGAGACTCGAGGGGGTGTAAATGACAAATTAGAGATGTGGAGGCAAACTCTTGAGTCTAAAGGGTTCAGGGTGAGCAGAAGCAAGACAGAGTATGTGGAATGTAAGTTTAATGACATGAGGCGGGAGAACAAGGTAGTAGTGAAGCTGGAAGCACAGGAGGTATGTAAGAGGGATAAGTTCAAGTATCTCGGGTCCGTGATCCAGAGTAACGGTGAGATTGACGAGGATGTCTCGCACCGTATTGGGGCGGGATGGATGAAGTGGAAACTCGCGTCGGGGGTGCTGTGTGATAAGAAGGTGCCGCCCAAGCTTAAAGGCAAATTCTATAGGGTGGTAGTCCGTCCGGCCTTGCTGTATGGAGCGGAGTGTTGGCCAGTTAAGAACTCCCACATCCAAAAAATGAAGGTGGCAGAAATGCGGATGTTGCGCTGGATGTGTGGACTGACTCGAGGGGATAGAGTTCGGAATGAGACTATCCGGGAGAAGGTTGGTGTGACTTCAGTGGAGGGTAAGATGCGGGAAGCACGATTGAGATGGTTCGGACACGTGAAGAGGAGGGGCATGGATGCCCCGGTCCGTAGGTGTGAGAGGCTAGCGTTGGATGGTTTTAGGCGGGGTAGGGGTAGGCCGAAGAAGTACTGGGGCGAGGTGATTAGGCGGGACATGGAACAGTTACAGCTCACCGAGGACATGACCCTAGATAGGAAGGTCTGGAAGACGCGAATTACGGCAGAAGAGTAGGGCCAGATTGGGTCGCTAGTGTAGGGAATTACTTGGTGGGGGTTTTTTATTTTGTATTCCCGTTATGATTCCGTATTCAGTGTTCCATGCTTATTACGAATCTGTGTGCTTTCCTCTGCTTTCCTCTGTTTTATATTACTTATGGGTGCCGTATTTATGTTATGTCATCTGCTTCTGTGCTTTACTATGTGTTTGTGTAATATCTTGTGCCTTGAGCCGGGGGTCTTTCGGAAACAGCCTTTCTACTTCATCAGAGGTAGAGGTATGGACTGCGTACATCTTACCCCCCCAGACCCCACTAAGTGGGAATACACTGGGTTTGTTGTTGTTGTTGTTGTTGTGGTAGTTCACTGCTTACCGGAGTAGCGGGAGTCAGAGGAATACATTGCCGGTCGCCGGAATCGAAATTGTGAGATAAATAGCAGCAGCCGCAATCACCAATTAGTAAGTTGGTAGAGCCAAAATGGGTAAATAAGTCCTAAAATTAGCTTATATACCTAAACCCTAATTTTTTTACAAAAAAAACAAAAGGCATCGCCTCGCCTCGCCATGTCGCCTTTCTCGCAAAGGCAACGCCTTTTGAATGTAGAAGCGCCACGCCGTGAAGAGGCGACCAGGCCTCACCTTGCCATTCACCATTGGCGACGAGGCGCTCGCCTTTTACAACACTGCCTCTATCTATTCCAATTTAGTCTTTTGTACCCGAGACTGCTTGTATATATTGTGTATATTTTGAACTCTATATAGTACTCTGGATATCTTTTAGTAGTGGCTCTAGTACCAACCTTACTAGGTCTTGGGAGGGATTCATTTATATATTTGGTCATTTTTTCTTCTCTCGTTTTGATATATTATATATGTTTTCTTTCTGGTTATCACATTATTATTACCGCTATCATTATACGTGATCTTTTCTAATTTCTACCTGTTAGTCTGTTTCTATTATTCCCGGCTATGGCATGGCTTGCCTACTAGTGGGATAAGGTAGACGCCATCATGACTTCAGAAATCGGGTCGTGACATCAAGAAAGGACCAAAACCTCTACAGGGCTCAAAGACTTACAAACAGAAGGACAAAGAATCAAGCAGCTTTGACTTGGACGACTTCAAAAATTTCGAAATCACCAAGAAACAACAAAAGGTAATGTAATGTAAACTAACACAAGAGTTGTAAGTCTACTTTATTGTGCAGCTAGCGGAGCAGAGTATGACACGATATCAACCTCGAAAACGGCAAAAGAAATGTGGGACAAATTGGAAGTTACCTATGAAGGAACTACTAAAGTAAAGAAGGCAAGGATCAGTGCATTAGCAAAATTGTCTGTGAATTAAAATCCTTAGGGATGATCTACTCAAATGGACTTCAAGTCAAGAAGCTTGTACAGAGTCTCCCAAAAGCATGGAAAACCAAAGTTGTCATTCTAAAAAATGGGGATCTTCACAACATGACTTATGACGAACTAAGAGGTAACCTTATTGCCTATGAACAAAATCACATAAACAATTACAGCAAGGAAGAAAGGAAAAAAGTTGTGGCCTTCAATGCCGTAACACCTGGAGAAGAAAAGCATACAGACGAAGACAACAATGAAGGAGTGGCTCTCATAAATCGTGGAGTAAGCCAAATCTTAAGACAAAGGCAGCAAAGACCTCAAGGCTACAAGAACAATAAATTCAGAAGGAACGATGATTGCTGCTATCATTGCGGTAAACTTGGTCATATCAAACAAAACTGTCCAAAATTAAGGAAAGGATCATCGAAGAAGAACAAAAGCTTCGGAGTCTGGAGTGATGATGACGAAACTGAAGACGATGCATAAGCACCCAATATGTGGTTCATGGCAATGGGTGAATCCAGTGAGGTAAGATCTTTCAATTGTCATAATTGCAATCTCCTTCAATCAAATCTCAATATGATTACAGACGAGCTTCAAAAGATCATTGATTAGTACAACAAAATTGCTCAAGAAAAGAAAAATAGGCAAGCTCTGTTAAAACGGAAGCCTGATGAAGAAATAAAGAACTGGCAAATTGAACTTGAAGCTGGTCAAATTGAAATAAATTTGCTTCAAGAAAAACTTGATGATGTGAAAATGCAATTAAACAGCATTAGAAAGTCACCAAGTCACAGTTTTGTCAAATCAAAATTTTTTAACACTAAATCAACCTCTTCGTTTCACTCTTTTAGCTCTGCTAAAACCTCTTTTTCTTTTCATGGACTGATCTGCTACACTTGAGGTAAAAGGGGGCACAAATCGCACAACTGAAGACAACAGTCTAAAGGAGTGTGGATTTGGAGGCCCAAAGGAAGTACATCTAACCTTCAAGGACCCGAGATCACTTCGGTACCTAAACAAAATTAATTTTCTTGTTTTGTAGGAACATGATACGGGAAAAACAACGGAAACACAAACAACTCCAAAATTGTCCACTAATCTTAAGGATTTGAGGACTAAGATGGAGACCACTCTCGAATTCACTACAACAACAACGATACGAGATAACAACGATGCATTTGACACCAAAAACAGCAGCAACACAATGATTACAAAATGAACACAATGAGAACTAATTTCGGATTCAAGAAGGACACAAAACAGTCCACTATGAATCTACAAAGTGCAATAAGATAAAGATAGATAGATAGACCAAATGAGAGAATAATATTAACAACCCAAGAATTGTTACACCTTTGGACCTTTAATACTACACACAACACTAACCTATCTCCTACGTAGGCACAAGAGGGATCTCGATCTCCCAAGGACCAACGTTTCCAAGCTTGAATCCAACACGAGTGAATCCACACTCAAGTTGATTTCCCTAGTTACAATTTCAGATTTATGCCTCAAGGAGAGAGAACTTGTCTTTTAATGTTATGCAACATTCATCATCATCAAAATCTAATGAATGAATCCGTACAAGGTTGTATTTATAGTGTATTACAAGAATAGTGTGAAATGTCCAAAATGACCCCTTAGTCAAAGTCTTCAAGTGGGCTCCCTTGGAGTGCATTGTATGGACTGATTTTGGAGCCTAGTGAGGCCTTCCTTTGCACTTCACGTGTACACTCTAAGTCTCAGATTCATTCACTCTCGCACTCACCCACCTCCGAGGTTATACCCGTATCATTCTTCCCTTCTTGAAAAGGATTCGACCTCGAATCCGTACCTTGCAAAATCAAGAGAAGACAAACAAGCACACATCCTCATGACATGAGGGGTTAGGGTTAGCAAAAATAACACATCAATATGCCATGCCGAGGTGGAACAAACTTGAAGTACATCCATGGATCTTTTGTGTTGGACTTAAAAAACTTAGTACAAATGGCACAAAGGAAGTGGTCACCACCAACAAAAAGAGATAAGGAAGAACCTTGTCTTCTTTCATTAGCACCCACAACCAAACATTGCTTGTCGTCTTGACCAAGCATTAAGTGGGGAGTGTAGAGATTTCCACATTCCAAGAGGGTGTCGGGATCAAATGGAAAAATTAGCCAAGGGCCTAAGCCGAGGCTAGCCCTTCCTTCCCCTAGAATGTCACTCCCACATTCACACACAAAAATATTTTCATGCACATGGTCTCTATGAACAAAACTAATTGCAATGCTT
Source organism: Capsicum annuum (assembly GCF_002878395.1). Taxonomy (NCBI): domain Eukaryota; kingdom Viridiplantae; phylum Streptophyta; class Magnoliopsida; order Solanales; family Solanaceae; genus Capsicum; species Capsicum annuum. The sequence goes on along the minus strand of NC_061115.1, from coordinate 102,764,266 downwards.
TTACCGCACAAGATGTTCAAAGAGTCAAGTGCATTATCAAGATCAATTCTATGGACATCATCACTAACTTGAGAATTTTTAAGCACACTATTCACATTCTCAAGTAGTGAACTACATTTAAGAGTAAATTGATCATCATACACACCAAGAGTACTACCAAGAGTACTCATTTCTAAGAGACATTCCTTACCCATAAGAGTACTCTCATCTTCCAAGAAGAGATTTCCATCTTTAAGAGGAATGTTGTCACACCATAGCGGGTTAGTATATCGGTTATAGCCTTCAAGGCAAGCCATACCATCATTTTCACCACTAGGTTCCTTAGGAGAGTTTCTATCATCTTCAAACAAAACATTAAACCTAAAGAGAGCATAATCTATCTCACGGACAGATTTGGAAATAGCAAGTGCTTCGCTCTCTATAAGTTCACTATCACGTACCAAAGATGTTTCAATCTCCTCTTTACTGGGGTGTGGGCCGGGGTAGCCTACTTCTTCCTTCGGGAAGCTCTTGGCACAAGGTGTTTGGACAAGGGAAGTTGGATTTTGTAGGATAAGTTTAGGTAATAATTGGCATAGCCTTTCCACGTGCCATTTCATTTCTTCAATATCGTCATTGATGTGATCAAACGTGGCATCAAGATTAGTGGCAGCCATGGTACCTAAAGCAAAGGACAACAACAAACAACAAAACAAACAAACTTGTTAGCTCAAAAATGCCTCACCACACTCTCACTCTCGATTTTTACCTCACACTTGATTTCACAAGTGTTGAAAGCCGGCTTGTACTTAGTGAGTGATTGAGGGTCGAGTCTACTCTTGCCCGAAATAGATTTTTATTTGAGTTGACTCAAAGAAAATTTGTTTACGGACTGGAACCAACAAGATACAACGAATTCACGAAAGAGAAAAGCACACAAAGAACGTTAACACGAACAAACGGACACAAACTAATTTACAATCTAGTAGGAGTTTACTAGCTTGTCAATTAGCGTTCGGACCAATCAAACCAAACTACAGAACAATAAAAAGAAACTAAGAAAATCTGAAATTTGAGCCAAAATTGTTGCGTGAACAATAACAAGGATGACGTGGCAACTCATAATTGGTTACGGTTTCTAACAATTTTTGTTGTCCAATTTCAAGTCTTGGTCAATTTACAATTTAGGAATTGGTGGAATTTGTTTTAAGGAGGGAAATTCAAACAAGGCTTGGAGCCTTTTCAAATTCAAGTTTTCAAGACTTGACTTTTATAGTACTTTTCCTTAAAACATGGACCCTTGTTTCACAGGAAAGTGGTTGAGAAGTGATGTAAAGTCTTTAGTGTGTAGGAAAGTCTTTGAGTCACAAGTACTACACCTTGAAACTTGGATCTATGTCTTGCAAGACTAACACAATACACACTCTTTTTTCTTCAACTTTTAAGATCAACAACCACTTTTTTTTTCAACAATATATGGAGATGGTGAAGAACACCAAGAACACAAACTTTGAGTCTTGAAGTTTTAAGGTTCAAGTTGGACCTCCCAAACAACAACTTTCCAAGCTTAAATTCCACAACACAATCTCCACAATACACGTTCAAAACTTGAACCAACAACACATCACACGTTCAAGTCTTGAACCTGCAACAACAATCGGCCAAGTCCAAGTTCACAATAACAACATCAACAACAAAGGCTCAAATCAAGATATAGACTCAAAGTGTTAGTGAAGAACAATACTAACACTAGAAACACTTAAGACAAGTAAAAATCTTGGCCAAGATACAACAAGAACACAATTTTCGGCCAAGAACACAAAGTGAACAAATTGCTATTTTCTAGAAATTTCAGTTTTCAGTTTTTTTTTTTTTTTTTGGAGTTTTCAAGTCTCAAGCCCAAAATTGATCTTGTTAGAACAAAATCAACGATGGCTTTGATACCAAATGATACGGAAAAAACAACGGAAACACGAAACAACTCCAAAACAGTCCACTAATCTTAAGGATTTGAGGACTAAGATGGAGACCACTTTCGGATTCACTGCAACAACAACAATACGAGATAACAACGGTGCATTTGACACCAAAAACAGCAGCAACACAATGATAACAAGATAAACACAATGAGAACTAATTTCGGATTCAAGAAGGACACAAAACAGTCCACTATGAATCTACAAAGTGCAATAATATAAAGATAGATAGATAGACCAAATGAGGGAATAATATTAACAACCCAAGAATTGTTACACCTTTGGACCTTTAATACTACACACAACACTCCTATCTCCTACGTAGGCACGAGAGGGATCTCGATCTCCCAAGGACCAACGCTTCCAAGCTTGAATCCAACACGAGTGATTCCACACTCTAGTTGATTTCCCTAGTTACAATTTCAGATTTGTGCCTCAAGAAGAGGACTTGTCTTTTAATGTTATACAACATTCATCATCATCAAAATCTAATGAATGAATCCGTACAAGGTTGTATTTATAGTGTATTACAAGAATAGTGTGAAATGTCCAAAATGACCCCTTAGTCAAAGTCTTCAAGTGGGCTCCCTTGGAGTGCATTGTATGGACTGATTTTGGAGCCTAGTTAGGCCTTCCTTTGCACTTCACGTGTACACTCCAAGTCTCGAATTCATTCACTCTCGCACTCACCCACCTCCGTGGCCATACCCGTATCATCTGATACCAAATGATACGGGAAAAACAACGAAAACACGAAACAAATCCAAAACAGTCCACTAATCTTAAGGATTTGAGGACTAAGATGGAGACCACTCTCGGATTCACTACAACAACAATAATATGAGATAACAACGATGCATTTGACACCAAAAATAGCAGCAACACAATGATAACAAGATGAACACAATGAGAACAAATTTCGGATTCAAAAAGGACACAAAACAGTCCACTATGAATCTACAAAGTGCAATAAGATAAAGATAGATAGATAGACCAAATGAGGGATAATATTAACAACCCAAGAATTGTTACACCCTTGGACCTTTAATACTACACACAACACTAACCTATCTTCTACGTAGGCACAAGAGGGATCTCGATCTCCCAAGGACCAACGTTTCCAAGCTTGAATCCAACACGAGTGAATCCACATTCAAGTTGATTTCCCTAGTTACAATTTCAAATTTATGCCTCAAGGAGAGAGACTTGTCTTTTACTGTTATACAACATTCATCATCATCAAAATCTAATGAATGAATCCGTACAAGGTTGAATTTATAGTGTATTACAAGAATAGTGTGAAATGTCCAAAATGACCCCTTAGTCAAAGTCTTCAAGTGGGCTCCCTTGGAGTGCATTGTATGGACTGATTTTAGAGCCTAGTGAGGCCTTCCTTTGCACTTCACGTGTACACTCCAAGTCTCGGATTCATTCACTCTCGCACTCACCCACCTCCGAGGTCATACCCGTATCAAAACAAGTCCGCAAGAACTACAGGAAAAAAATGTGGGTGATAGACAGCGGATGTTCCAGACACATACACATGACTAAAAAAAGGAAAACTTTTGCTCTCTAAAGAAATTTGAAGGCGGCTCAGTCAGGTTCGGCGATAATGTTAAAGGAGAAGTCATCATAGGGCTCTGTGAAACTCAGCTCTTCTTGCAAACTCATTGAAGTGTATCTCGTGGACGAACTCAAACACAATCTATTAAGTATCAGTCAACTGTGTGATGCAGGATTCGGAGTATCCTTCAGAGCCGAGAGTTGCTCCATCCAGCATGAAAAAAGAAATATTACTCTTATTGGTGACCGTGTTGATAATATTTATGTTCTTAACAATCCCAATTTTGCTAGCCTGACATACCCTTACTGTGCAAACCAATGACACATAGTTGTGGCACACAAAGCTTGGGCATGCTAGTATGCATGGCACTGAAAAAATGTCTAGACTTGAATTGGTGAATGGTCTGCCAAAACTGAAGTTTGAAAAGGATTACATTTGTGATGCTTGTCAACTTGGTAAACAAATCGGACATCCTTTAAAGTCAAAGACATCGTCAGTACTACCAAACCCCTTCAAACAATCCATATGGATCTGTTTGGCCCAACCAAGACAGCAAGTATTGGTGGAAAAAGATGTCTTTGTCATAGTTGATGATTATTCTCATTTTACTTGGATAATGTTTCTTGCTCATAAGCATGACGCATTCACTAATTTTGAGATCTTTTGTTAGAAAAGTGCAAAGAAAAGTAAGGTATTTCATCACTTATGTTCATAGTGATCATGGAAAAGAATTTGAAAATAAAGCTTTTAAGTACTCCGCTCAAAACTAAGTTGAGCGGACTCTTCACTTTTCATGCCGCACCGTGTCGGATTCTACAAAAATACACTACTTTGGCGATTCCGACACGCACCCGCTGACATTTTGAAGAATCCGAATAACATATGCTCAAAATGGCTACTCTTAGAGCTTTTCATCTGCTCGATCCCCTCAACAAAATAGCGTGGAGGAACGGAAGAACAGGTTACTCCAAAAGACTGCAAGAACCATGCTTCTAGAACAAAACTTAACTGATCACTTCTAGGCAGAAGCAGTGACATGTCACATTCTCAACAAGTGTCGCATCAAACCAATCCTTAAGAAGACACCTTATGAACTGTGGAGAGGAAAGAAGCCCAACATCAGTTATTTCCATCATTTTGGATGCAAATGCTCCATCCATAACAACGGTAAGAATAACCTGAGAAAGTTTGATCCACGAAGAGACGAAGGTAACTTTCTTGGTTACTCTCCCACTTGTCGTGCCTATAGAGCCTATAAAAAACAAACCTTGTGTGTCGAAGAATCTGTGCGTATTGTATTTGATGAATCTAATCTCATTTCTGTGAGTTTGAGTTTTGATGAGGAACAGGTAAATAACTCTCAGTCAAGAGTTGATTCTGACATAGCACTATAGCATCTGAGCTAGTTGACTATGACTCAACCAGAATCAACTCCTGTAGCAAGGTTAGAATCAATTTGAATTTTGTTAGTTTTGTTGCCTTTAAGCGCTTTAAGTTCTATCAAATGGATGTTAAGAGTGTCTTTCTAAATGGATTCATTCATGAAGAGGTTTTCGTCAAACAACTTCCTTGATAGTCTTAACATCAGTTGCTAAGTTGGTGCAGCTTGGAAAAGAGACCAGTTCAGATGTTGGGAAAGTTTGTCTCGTCCTTGATAGTCTTAAATAGGAGGGAGTCAAAATTTTCAACAAAGTATTCAAGCAAGTCGACTCCATAAAGACTAAATCTAACTCCTCTAATAATGAACTCGCTATTTTTGTGCAGAATTCCTATTATACCTTCTCCAAAAACGTGGAGTGGTCCTACGAGTGCTTCTGCCACAACATGCATAACACCCTAACCTACTTCCTTGCAAAACGTCGATTTGGTTCTCCAAACATTGATATTTAAAGGAGGTCTGTCCTCTTTTCTTTTTTTGGGTCTGTATAAGGGATATTCTCTCCACACTTCCTTGTTTTGTTCATTGCATGTTTGTATTATGACGGACTTCATTTTACTATGTGCATTTGTATTTGTCTGCTTGTCAGTCTTTTCTTTTTTATTATGCCAAAGGGGGAGAGAACATCTTCCCATCAGTCTGTTAGACATCATGGTGACCTGAATTATGGTGACAACAAGTGGAGTCTGCTACAAGTCAGGGGGAGCCTCATGAGGACAATCAACTACAAATCGGGGGGGAGCATCATATTCAGGGAAGTCGACTAATGTTTATTTTTGTCATTATCAAAAAGGGGATATTGTTAGCCTCCTACTATACAATTACTAAATATTTTAATAATGACATACTAACAAAATAAACATGCAGGACCAAGGAAGATATTCTCAAGATGGAAGACGATTCCGGAAGATCTCAAGATACAAGGGGTGTTCGTGGAAGTCATGGAAAAAATCAAATCAAAGCAAGTACAAGATAGAGGGACCTTAATAAATGGAATCTAAAGATATACAAAGAGCAAATCACAGATAGCAATCAGCAGATGACAAGGTGACCAAATAAGGAAAAGGATCATACGAAATGCATGGACATATCTGATATAGACATGTATGTATATGACTCCTCGCGTTGTAGAAGGAAAAGGGCATATCGTAATGCACGGACATGTTTGATATAGACGCGCTAACGATATGAGCATCAATCAAGGAATCTAATCATATCCTTGATTGAAAGAACTCCCTTGGGTTTGCCTTTTAAAGCAAGGACACAGTGTGTATTGAAGACTATATAAAGATGCTGAAGATAGAAGACACATGCAACTTCACCGAAACCTATCATTCTTGTCTCAATCTTTAGTCTTCACAAAGCTTTGTAATTCTCCGTTTACAATAGTTACAAAAGGAAAAAGATGAGTCAACTTAGTTATATCAGTTGAGGCTGAGTCACAAAATCTGAATAAAAGATTAAGAATCAGAACTTGTCATACTACTGTAACTCTTTCAAAAAGCTCTAAAGGAAACCTTGCAACCCAAGAGAACAGGAGTAGGCACCACACTTGTGATCCGAACCAGTATAAATCTTATGTGTTTCTTTCATATTTATTTATTTACGTTTCTCGCTTTATTTTGTTTTATTGCGCATACTAACCTACAGGTGAGTAGACTGTCACGACTGACCAGTCGACTCAGAAAAAGATTTCAATTATTTATTTACGCTTCTCGCTTTATTTTGTTTTATTGTGCATACTATGCAGGTGAGGAGACTGTCACGACTGACCAGTCGACTCAGAAAAAAATTTCAATTCACCCCCTCCCTCCTTGAATTTCATCTTTGTCCGCTGATCAGTATTTTTAGCAGTCAACCATTTCGAAAAGAATATTTTAAAGGAGACTTGGCATACCAAACCAATGCCAAGACGCGACTCTGAATTTTAAACGTAAATTCTTATTCAAAACACTTTCTTTTAGTCACTTCCGATAATTGAAAACCCTTTTCAACTTACAATCATAAATTTTCAGTAAAAAAGGGTGTGACGGTGTTTAACTTCTCTAGGTATAACAATGATAAATGCAAGTTCGAGGCAATGACAATGAAAGTTGAGACTAGCAACTTTTTATATCTCATACTATCATATACCAACAGGAAAATGCAATAGAAAGAATTTGGATCAGCATAGCATAAGTTCAGCATGATGTGATTTTGATCATAATTACATTAAAACTTTTCTCTTTTATAAGCCTCTTTTAATCACACATTCGGGTCCACGCAGGGTAATTCGTAAATTAAAACTACTCAAGGAGAAACTTAGCTTCTACAGCCAACTTCTGTGATAAGAAATATAAATTTTAACTTAAAATATTTATTTTTATCTTAGGGACATTCTTCTGGCCCAAGGTTGACTATTAGATGTCCATTGTAGATGACTGAAGCAAGGTTTCAAAACAGAAAACAAAAGAAGGATAAGTCATCCTCTCTGCCTACCAACAGAGACTTGGAATTTTTCAGTACTTAACTTCTCTAGTTACTAATACCTGATAATCAACAAACACCCTAGGAGGGGTGCACCATGCTCCTTTGTATTGCAGTCCCAAAGAACTGCCACCACTGAAGCCAGTTGTAGCTGATCCAGATGGAGAGTATACAATGTTAGGTTGTTCTTCATCTACAGATGCTCCCCCAGGTGCCTCACTCATGGCTCTCATAGCTACTACGTACTCATATGTTGTAATGCCCTGACAGAAATATTTTGGAGAAGAATCACACTAAGATTTCAGGTAGCTTCTAATTATGAGACGCGCAACTGCAGATCTTCCAAACTCGATATCCTCTTTTATATATGCACCAGAACTCCAGGCATTTTTAAGCAAAATCTTGAAACTAGAAAATTGTCTAAGATACTTCAAGGTCCAACTCATAATAGAAAGACAAATCCATAAACAATCTACCTTTCTTATCAGTATCATATGGAAAAAGAAAAGCTCTCCTAAGGGCACACAAGCCAGCAATGAAACGGCAGTACATACAGCCTGCATAAAAGTCAATATGCATCACAATTATGAACAAAATTCTTTTCATCAACCAGTCAGAATAGCAAGCTCAGTGCATGTAGATCAAGTAAAAATTACCACAACAGTTGCAAATGGGGCCAGTGAGAAACCATTCCCTAGTCTATCAACTATTTCAGCCTCCATGTTCTTTTTATTCACAAAGCACCGTACTAAAACAGCAATTCCAATTCCAGCTTCAGTAACAAGCTGCAAAACAGTGTGTGATTGATTCACCGATAAAAGCACATATCAGTTCATTGGCAACCAAACATTTCCTCAAACATACCCAAACCAAGCTGGTAGCCATCAATGATATAAAGGTAATGTAGTTCTTCCTCCCAACACAGTTGTTGAGCCACTGACAGTTTGATAAATGTGGTTAGTTTCTTGGTAATAATTATGAAAAAAGTGGGCTCCATAACAGAAATTAGAACAAGATGTACCATAGATGACTGAGATGTATACCCGACAATGATGATCAAATCCATCAACACATTTATCACAGCTTCGACAATGCTTACTGAACTTGCGCACCTGCAGCATACCAAGCAGTCAGAGTATATGTCATGTCTATGTGCATAAGAACAAATGTAAGGTGGTCATGATGATTGTACATGTCCCATGATGAGGAATCTGCACTAAGTCGCACGCCTAAGCAACAAAACTAAGACAGAAACCGGAGCATAAAAGGACCATGTGCTTTTGATTTTGTCTGCATACATGTGGGCATAGACACCTTATCGATTTTTATAAACTATCAAATCTCTCAATTTGTACATTATTGAACAATTTGTTCAGCAGATCAAGTTGTCAAGTAGTCTATGAAGAGCCAAACATCAAGAGAATAGATGAAACTGTATATTAAAATGTGTAATTCAAAACATATATGATAGAGAATATTATGTACTTAATGGTGCAAAATAATCACTTACATGCATAGAGAATAATTATTTACAATAAAGTAGCATAAGGTTTCTACCAGAGGATCCCCTCTTGCCTATTGTCAATAATTAAAGACAAATTCACCTTTTTTTTCTCTATTTTCACGTTTCAATTTTAGATAGACAATTACAGTCCATTTTCCAACTTGAAATCCTCAATAAACGCCTTTCATTTCACTAGTGAAGGCATACTATTAAATATTTACAAAGAGATAGCACATTACAACTATGTAATCTCGAAAAATCTAAATGGCCCCTGTGTCATTTGAATTGCCATGTTACACGAAAAGAACGAAAAAACAGTAAGGAATGCATCTATACTTAATGCTAATGACTGATTCCTTTTTCTTTCAAAATTTCTTGTGTTCCTTTTCTTCCAGATGATCAGCCATATGACTGAGCAGTGAATTCCAAATTTTCAGTGTTTTCTTTCCAGTCCTTTCATGTGTCAGCCTTGCAGTAGTTCCTTAGTTGTCTTGCACATTTCCCAGGCCTTATTCAATGTCATTGACAATAATATATTAAGTGGCACATACATATTGTTCCCCATGGATTAAATTGATATTAAAATACCTCCAAAGCATTGCATCAACATACTCCCTCTGTCCCAATTTAATGCACACTCTTTCTTAGTAAGCCCCAAGAGAATGACAGACAAATGTTTCACTATCAACATTTTACCCATGTTGGGTCCCACTTATTTGGCAAAAAGTCCACAAAGGTGTATCTTTTATATAAACATCATTTATTCTAAGGGTAGTTTTGAAACGCTAAAAAGTCTCCCATATTTCTTAAACCCAGTGCCCAGTCAAACTACATTACACAAATTGGGAAAGAGGGACTATTTGGTCCGCGATATTAAGGTTGTTTTCAATCTTATGTTGTTATTCATGTGAATTGCTAAATTGTGCATCCAAGCCTTTATAGGCTGAGGGAAATGTTTGCTCTTGTGGCTTATGAAACACCTCATGACACCAAGAGCACTTTCCAAGAATAAATTTTGCAATTTAGGTATAATGCAAACTTCAAACTATGCCATCACAAAGCATCACAAAGCACCCAAAGGTGTGGCCTAGTGATTCAATGAAGTTGGCTTGAGCACCATGAGGTCTCGGGTTTAATTCTCAACAGCTACAAACACTAGGTGATTTCTTCCCATCTGTTCTAACCTTGGTTGGCAGAGGTATCTGGTACCTGGTACCTGTTGCTGGTGGGAGGTGGCACGTATCCCGTAGAATTAGTCCAAGTGCGCGCAAGCTGGCCCGGACACCACGATCATTAAAAAAAAACTATGCCATCACAAATAGTGAAATGCACATGATAAAAATTGTCAAAAACAAAATAATAGATTAGCTACCTCAGCATGGCACAATGTGCAGAACAGGGCATCTTCACCTGTCCCTTCCTCCTCAGCAGTTCCATCCTTTTCGCGACAATCCTCATGTACAAATAAAAAGCAAAAGACTCCTCCAATTTTACAAAAAGAGGACTTTCTAGGCAAGGAAACCACTTCATTATCTAATCTTCCAGCTTCTTGTTGACCTTTCTTGATGGAGTTAGCAGCAGCAATGGAACTTCTTGAAGCTGACGACAGAGAAGAATGTGCATCATTACTCAGTTCATCAAATTTTCCAGGCCGATCTCTCACAGACAATCCATGCTTTGAGTTGGTATCATTCATTCTTCCAGAATCAAATTTGGACATTATGCCTGGATCTGCAGGATTGATTGCAGTACTCCGAACATAAAGAACAAAAACAAGCAATGCCTGCGATATGACATAAGCACTTCAACTTTAAGTAACCTTTATTAGATAAATTTACAAAATAATAGTCACTCAATTCCATCTTTTTGTCACTATTTGACAGGACATGGAGATTAAGAAGCTAATTTGATTATAATATGGTGTAGTAGAATATTATTTTTATCAGCGTTCCTTTATTTTATTTTTTAAAGATTATTTGATTTTAATATCACATCATGAGTCAGTTGAATTTGCCCCCATAGTCAAACATTTTGGGAATGTCCAAAAACAGAGAGCTCATCACAGAGATTAGGTCAAAGATAGCATGAGAAAATAATGAATCAAGATCCAGAGACACGTAATAGGATAATAGCAGGATTTCCGCAGACATACAGATAAAATTACTCGAATTCACATACCACTGGAGAATAAGCTGCGATAGAAGCGTACTCCCAAAAGCGTCCTCCGAGGAAAGGTGAGAAGAAGGCATAAAATGCAACCACTAACAAGCAAAATACAGTTATAGCAACAACCTACACAAAGAGATCAAAATTTAGTCCACATATTGCATAGTCAAGGCTGAAATGTATAAAATAGACAGAGAAAGGGCAATCCCCCCACCCCCACCCCCACCCCCCAGCCCCCCCAAAAACAGCCATATCCAAACTATTCTAATAGCAAATCATTGAACATGTAGAATGGTTGCAAAACAAATAAAAACTGGGTTCCGTAAAATATACTACCAAGCAAGTGTCAGGATTATATGGTGAAGAACTAACTTTCCATTAGTTTCACACAAGTTTTGTCAATGATTAGGAAAACATGATGCATTTCTTTTTCTACTTCAACAACATAAAGTACCTAAGGTTGTCCTTCACTAATATCGACCATTTCCCTTCTTTAAGTATTTATTTAATTGATATCCCTTCAGTTAAGTATTCCTAACTCCAGTTTTTTAATTTTTAACTGCTTGGGATTAACCTATCCAATTTTTTAAAAAAAAAAAAAAATCATTTGTGTTAAGGGATCACCAAATTTGAGAATACAGACTCATCTAGTATTTGCATTTATCTTCAGTGATATTACTGTCCATTGCAAAGTGTGGAAACTTGAAAGTTTGAAATATATATAGTCAATGCAAATTATTAACCATTGACAGCTTTGTTACCTTAACTACCCCTTTTTTCTCCCTTCTTGATGATCTGTATTTCATTAATGTGCAAAAACAGAAACCAGCTTAGAACAATAGACCATCAAGCAATTGCTAACCCCTATAGTTGAGCAAGACATAATTGAAGGAAGAGTGTTACTAACTAATCCTCAAATTTCACGAATGGACTACAAGTGTAAATCACTAGTAACTTTGAGATTCTAGTAGAGCAGTCAGAAGGACAACAATGATCAAATGGGAAAGCAATACAACAACAACAACTCCATTCCCAGTGAAATCCCACAAGTAGGGGCTGGAGAGGGTAGAGTGTAGGCACACCTTTACCTCTACCTCCATGAGGTAGAGAGGCCGTTTCTGGACGACCCCTCTGGAAAATGGGAAAGCAATGGTTAACAAAAATCAGTTGAGGATATACAGACCTGAAAGGTATGTGCTGGTAGCTGCCATCCATGTTTCCTCACCATAATTCACCACCCCACAAGCTCCTTTTTCACTCAACTCAAAAACCCCTTTATCTCCAAAGCACTAATTGACAAACTTCTTTCTCCAAATATTAAGATGGAAAAATTGAAAAATACATTAAACTTTCAGTAGTCGTTCTTTATAAGAACTGACATTCTAGATTTACAAGGGAAAACGGTTCTTTCACAAAAAGGCAACAATGCTTTACACATGGGAAAAAAAGGAGAAAAGAGAACAAGAAAGGCAACAATGCTTTACACATGGGAAAGAAATCTCATTAGCAACAAGATAAAACGTTTTGAAAAAAGAAAAGAAAAAAAAAGAAGGCAAAGAATGTTAAGGTAGTACTAGTAAAACTTAGAGAAGAGGAGAGGGGTTAAAGAAAAGCATGATTAGTGAGACAAAAGGAACAAATCAAGGGACAGAAGAGTTGACTGTGAAGAGAATGTTTTTGGGGGAAGGGAAGATGGTTTTTTCTTGTGTTGGTGGAAATATAGTAATACTTGCATCAACAATGTTTGCTTTAGTCGTTATTTTAATTTAATGTATTAAACATAATTTTTATAAAATAATATTTAGTTATAAAAATACCTTTTTTTTTTAATTTTATATACTTTTTCTTCAAGAGAAGAAGAAAGTTTATAACCATAACTGTTGTTATAAAATAAGGACAACTTGATTTCCATTTCTCCGTCTTTAACCCAAAAGGTTACTTGTATCCTGTCTAATTGAAGGTATTTGGTCACATAATTAAGTGCAAGATCATTAATATTAATAAAATTGAAACCACAAAAGACTATGGTAGAACCATTCTCCCTGCATATTTGTACATTTCTAATAAAAGGTGCCAACCATGACACTACTTTTTAAAAAGAAAAAAAAATTAGGGGCAGGGGAAGGATAATGGGAGAGAGGATTACAAACTTCAGGTAACTAACCAACTAAACTACTAAGATTCTCCAACCATGACACTACTTGTACAGTGAAATTGACGAAAATTTCATTGAAAAAAAAAAGAGAGGAAGAAATCGAAAACAAGAAAAATCAAGTTGAGAAGCAAGGAAGGAAAGAGAAGATCTAGAGGAATTTAAGGGGTAATTTTGTAATTTACTAAGGCTGCATTTGTTTTTATTAAGATTAAGACGTTTGAATCTGAATATATATCTTAATGATTAAGATACGGTCTCTAGATCTGAACACTGAATAATTAAGACTATTTGTCTTTCAATATCTGAATGAACATAAATTTATTTCTAAATTATTAATAAACACAACAAAAAGAGCTACAAAATATTTTCAACATCAATTATGTCAAAAAACTTTCACTATCAGACTCTATCCTCATTCGTCGAAAAATTGTGTTATTATATAACCCTTTGATTTCTTCGTAAGTTTAGTTCTAATCCGTAGAAATCACAGTTCTGAATATTCATCAATAAATTTGAACAAAAAATTCATTTTATATAAACTCAAATTTCAAAATAAAGAAAGAAAATGGATCAAGTTCCAGTTTGTTTGTCTTCTCAATTCCCAAAATTCATTCTGTCGCCTACTCTTACTGACAAACCCACTAGTTTTGTCTAAAATATCACCTCCATCAGGGTAGTAGTGGATAGGTTTCTAGATCTTGTCCATGGTTGGCGATTATTTCAGTTATATTTTCATGATCGGTGGAGGAGTGATAATTGTGAAGGAACATCATCAACAATAGAAATTGCTTGTTACTTTCATTGTTTTACAGGTTGAAAGTTTAATATTGGTAATGATGAGACGAAGACGCAGGTTCAAAGTCCTTAGCGATGGATGATTTGGACATCTGCAGAGAGATAAAAATCAGAGAAGAAAAAAACATCTTTGATAGAAGGATTTAATATAAAAATAATAAAAAAGCTTAAAAGGGGTCTGAAAGATTTTCAGACTTTGTTCTGGATCTGACCAGTTAAGAGTTATTCAGATGTAATAAGTGGCTAGATCTTAATAAAAACCAAATGCACTTAACGGACCGAAATCTAAATCATACAGATTCAGACCTCCATTAAGTGCAAACAAATGGGTCCTAAGTTAATAAATGTGTTGAAATCCCTTGCATTACTAATACATAGAAAATGAAGGTATTAATAATACACATCTTAATACACAATACAGTGTATAACTAATAATACAAAGTACTAATAATACACTAGACTAATACATGCATTATTCTTCTTAATACACTCTAGCAAACAACCCCTAACACTATTAATTGGGATTGCCCGTACTCTCCTTATTCTTTTCTTTTGGTTTCTTCCTTCCTTGCTACTGACCTGACATTCTTTCTAAATTAATTCTTCCAGAAACAACATTAGGTCAGTTTATCACCGATTGATGAATAAACATTGTTGCTAAAAGGACAAAACAAGTGGTGAGTAGAAGAAAGAAGTTCTTAACACAGGGTTTGAAAAAAATTTATATACATGTGACCAGGAGGGTACGGGGTCAAGCCTTGAAAACAACCTCTGACAAGAAATGCAAGATAAGGCTGCGTACAATACACATTTGTGGTTAGACCCTTCTCCAGACCCTGTGTATAGTGGGAGCTTTAATGCACCAGACTATCTTTTTCTTGTTTGGATTAGTGTTTTAGAAAGCATTTTCTAGATGAGTTTCAAAGTGAGGGTATAAAAAGACACTGAAGCATACTAGCAAGGCAAGTATTATGAAGCATACGCCAATATTCTCAGAGTTCGCTTAGGCATAAATCACATTGTTTCGAGTGTAAATCTAAAACTTTTTCAAATCTACGAAAGTTGAATTAATAAATCTTTTTTAAATACCAAAATATTTAGAAGGTAACTTATAGTATAATCTCAAATTAAAAACTCTTAAAAATCAAAGATAGTAACACTAAAAAATCTCAAAGGTCAAAGACAGCTTCTAATTTATTTATCCAAATTTCATGATTTTTTCCCTTTCTTATTTACTAAATAACAATATAATTTGGACCTCCTTTTTCTACAAACTGCAAATTATAAATCAAAATTTGTGTCCACATGACACACACAACACCGGCGATAACCGTACTATTATCTACAGGTTGCAAAAGTGTAGTATGAGTACCAAATACGTGGTACTCAGTAGGCAACTACCGACTGAGCTACAAAGATAATGCATATATATACAACATATAAATAGAAATACAGTCTAAACCCAAATGTCGAACAACCATATAATAAAGTTGGTGAGATAGTAAGGGAAATTATCCTACTTATGAAACTCCCTAAACTTTGGCCCTTGCAAATTTCTTAAGTTTTAAACTCTCTGTTCACCATACGACTTACACCATAAGTTGTATGGTGTGGTGAAGGGTCTAAGAACCCTAGTTGTATGTTGTTAGTGTGTTGTTAGCCAAATTATGTCCTGGCATCGAGAGACCCTCTACAAGTCATATGGTTATGTGATAGAAGGTAGGGTCTAATCGTTTATTGTCCAATGTCTAGCCCTTGATATTCTGCCTTGGATACGACTAGATTTACCACTCGTATCGTCTAGTGACGAGTTGGGCAAGGGAGTCGTAAATTGGACAGTGTATGGTGTCCAACCTTTTGTTTTGGTGATGACTTGATGTTACCACTCGTATGATGTGGTGATGAATTGGAGGGTCAACTCGTAACCACCTGAGGGTTTTCTTCAGCTTTTAAGCTGAGGGTATTTTGGACATTTTTCACCCCAAGCCCTTAAGACCCCACGTCTTATAACATTTTTTGATCATCCGTTACATACTTAGATACATTAAAACACTCTCCAAACTCTATTTAAAACTTCTCAAGGAATATTGGGCAAGAGTTTCTTCAAGGTGGTCATCTAGAGGATTAAAAATCAAATTTTCCTCATGAATCTTTGTAACTCAAGCATGTGACTCTTACTTCATTGTTAGTTCACTAAAATCGTGTATTTTAAACATTGTTCATGAGACATTAAGAGTGGTTTTGAAAACCAAGGTTGAGGGTTTGAATGAATGTTGTTGGGTATTGCTTTCTCATTTTTTGAATTGTGATTATACATGTTTTGATAATGATTTTGGACATGTGAGTGCATGGAAATTATGGTTTAATAAATGGGTCATGTTTAACCCTAAATTTGTTGGTTTTTGGCTTTGATAATGGTATGCCCTTAACTTGTTTATGAAAATGCCAATGAGAATGATCTTGTCATATGTGGAATTGTGTTTTGAACTAAGGCATTGGCCTATAAATGTTAATGATTGGTAAATGATTTATGAAGGCCTTGTTGTTCATAAATTGATTTGAAATACTAAATGGTTTTGATTCCCTAAATGTTGAATTAAATTGATGTATTTGTTTAGACAATAGGTTCAAGTCTCAAGTTGATTAATAATGGTTATGGCATGTTGTACGCTTGCAAGTGGGGTTGGTATGATGATGCCAATAATACCTTTGGTAAGCAATTGAATTAATGGTTGTGTATATGAAATTAATGTTTTAATTGGGCTTTAAAATGGGATATATAGTCGGGTCGTTAAAGTGGAGTCCAAAGGACTAACACTAAAAACCACGCTAATCGGTGTGGGTGTCTATATGATCGGAAGGTTCGAGTCCCCCAAATAAATTTATGAATGGGAGGTTTGAGTCCCCCATATTGTATACATTGGTTCTTAAGTCACCTTGAATACGCCGGGAGGTTCGAGTTCCCCATAAAGGCATATATGGATATGGATATTCTCTAATTCATGCAACTAAACGCACTGAGGCCCTTCCATCTAGGGGAAAGCTGGGCCCATATAGCTCGTGGATGCCTTGTTACATGACGGTTATGCTACACAACCCATGTTAAGGTTTTTAAATACATGTTAAACCTTGTTTCCTATCCCAACACGATATATATGTATATATATTATTGCATACGGTTATTTGACTTAGTTTTGAATGATGACATTATTTTATTCCTCTATCCTTAAGTTATATACTAGCGCTCCAACCGCTAACCATCTCCGGATGCTGTATCCTCATGCGATGCAGGTACCGAAACTTCTTCTACTTTTTCTGCACAGTGATTAGGTGCTCGAGTTAGTTTATGAGTTGACATTGAAATAGTAAGCTTTCATACTCCGAAAGGCTTCATTTCATAGTCCTGATCTCCTATGTCTTAGACCTTATTTAGACTTTATTTGGCTACTATCGGGGGCATATCTGAACATTTTATTAATTTTGGATTTTGTAGAGGCTTTGTTGGACTATTGTGGACTTGGGTGGTTTGGTTGGTTGTTTGACGACAGACGGTTATCCGATTACCGGTAGTTGGTATAGACTTATTATTGAACTGTTAATAGTTTTATTTTATGCTATCTTGTTATATGTTCAAACTTTATCAGACACTTATGGTTGTTGTGCTGGTTAGGCTAGATGAAGGGGTGATCTTCGATGCACGTGGGACTTGGGATACTCATCACGGCCAGGCCCTGGTTTGGGTCGTAATAAAGTTGGTATCAGAACCTAGGTTTATAATCAGTTGGGGGTCTACAAAGTTGTGTAGAGTAAAGTTTTTTTTATGGGTATGTAGCGCGTCATACTTATAAGAGAGAGACTACGAGACATTTAAGAATATTTCCATTTTTTGTTGTCTTACTTCGAGCTATAGAGTTAAGGTCTTGGATTTCTCTAATTCTCATTTGCTTGCTTATTCATATCATGCCTCCTAAACGGTCTGAAGTTTACAAAAACTCATTTGTCCCACCCGAGGACAATGTTGATGGGACCTGTCCTACTTATGCGGTCCAGACCCGGTCTAGGGGTCTAGTTCTCGATTTCCTTCCGGAGTTCCACCGGTCCCTTTTAGCTCTCCTCGAGCTTCTCAGACTGAATTGATGAATGTTGAGTTTCATTAGTCTATTCATATGTTATCTCAGTTGGTAGCTTCTCAGTCCGAGCCTGGTACTCTATCTTCTAACCCACTAGGGTTAGCCAATTCACAAAGTTGAGTCCTCCAACTTTTACTGGTGTTAAGGTTGAGGAGGATCCTCAAGCTTTATTGATGAGATAGAAAAGATCTTCCAAAATATGTATGCGTCAGATATTGAAAGTGAGTTTGTTACATACTAATTAAAGGATGTTGCATACCAATGGTATGAAAAGTGAGAATAGTCTAGGGGAGGTAATGCTAACTTTGCATTATAAGATGACTTCTCTAGTGCCTTTTTGGATAGCTCATTTTCTCAAAAGTTAACGAAGTCAAAAATAAAGGAATTTGTGAATCTGAGACAAGGTAGGATGACGATAAAAAAATATGCCTTGAAATTCCATAAGTTGTCCAAGTATGCCCCTGAGTTGGTGTCTAGCATGAGATCAAGAATGTGTAAGTTTGATTCTGGGTTGTCCTGTGAGTTTATTTTGAAGAGTAAGGTTGCCTTGCTGAATAAGAATATGGATATTTCTCAACTTGTGCTGTATATGCAGCAGGTTGAGGAGGAAAAAAAAGCAGGCTGAGATTGGAAAGAGATAGAGTAAGAAGTTTAGTTTTTTTTATCAGAGTGAAGGCCAACAGCAGAATGATAGAGATGGGGAAAAGTGGCTTAAGAAAAAATGGAGGAGTTCTGGATCTTCTCTACGGCTAGTACTCCCAACCTGAAGTCGTCGAGTGATTATTTCTCTTGGCATGATAGAATGTACATGGTATAGTATGCCTAATCTCACGATGGTGGGGCTCAATTTTCTCCATTGTATCCTCTTTGTAGATTTTGTGGTCAGCCGCACCATGGCCAATATGAGAAGAGGAGAAACCGATGTTTCAGTTGTGGTCAGATTGTCCATATGTAGCGTGATTGTCCTTCTAGGACCAACAAGGTTCATGTTTACTCTTTATCAGCTCCTGCACTAAAGGGGGATGCTTTTGTTTCTGCTACCGACACTGGCCTGAATCATTTATATGCTTTGCTCCTCATCAGGATTCTGCGGCATCTCATTACTAGTATATTGAAACTCTTTTCCCATGATGTGTACTGTTTACTTGATTCGGGGTCTACTCTTTTTTATGTAACCCCATTTGTGGTTGTGTATTTTGGTTTTGGTCCCGAGTGTATTTTGGATCTTTTTTATATGTCTACCCTGGTGGGTAACTCTAAGGTTGCTAGAAGGGTCTATAGGGGTTGTGTTGTATCTGTTAGTTATCGGGAGACTTTGGTGAATCTGTTTAAATTAGACATGGTCAATTTTGATGTCATATTGGGGATGGATTGACTGCACTCATGCTATGTATGTTTAGATTGTTGGAATCGTAAGGTCATTCTTAAATTCCCAAATAAGCCAGTTATTAAGTGGGAGGGTAGTTCCCTAGCTCCTAAGGGAGGTTCATATCATATCTTAGAGCTCGAAGAATGATCTCCAAGGGATGTCTCTATCATCTGGTCTGAGTTAAAGATTCTAACTCAAAAGGTTTTTCTTTACATTTTGTCTCAGTGGTGAATGAATTTCCCAAAGTCTTCCTTGATGATCTACCGGGTGTCCCTCCCGATAGGGAGATTTATTTTTGGGATAGATCTTGTTTTGGACACTCATTTTATTTTTACCCCCCGTATAGAATGGCTCTGGCTGAGTTAAAAGAGCTTAAGGAGCAATTAAAAGATCTTTTAGACAAGGGATTTATACGTCCTAATATATCTCTGTGGGGTGCACTAGTGTTATTTGTGTGTAAGAAGGATAGTTCTTTTCGTATGTGCATTGATTACCCACAGCTAAATAAGGTGACAGTAAAGAATAAGTACCCTCTTCCGAGGATAGATGATTTATTTTACCAGCTTCAGGGTGCTAAGCTTTTCTTTAAGATCAATCTTCGGTCCTGGGATCATCAGTTAAAGATTATGGGGGTGGATATCCCTAAGACAACTTTATGTGCCCGGTATGGACATTTTGAGTTCTTGGTGATGTCATTTGGCTTGACTAATGCCCCTGCGGCATTAATGGACTTGATGAATAAAGTCTTCTATCAGTTTCTCGATTTGTTTATGAATGTCTTCATTGATGATATTTTGGTATATTCTAAGAGTGAGGAGGATCATGTCGATTACCTTTGCATTGTGTTGCAGACCTTAAATATCAGTAGTTGTATGCTAAGTTCTCTACATATGAATTTTAGTTGAACAGTGTTATGTTTTTGGGTCATGTTGTGTCTAGTGAGGGGATCATGGTGGATTCTCAGAAGGTTGTGGTGGTTAAGAAGTAGCCTAGACCCACGACTCCTGCTGATATTCGAAGCTTCTTGGGTTTAGCTGGTTATTATAGAAGGTTCGTGGAAAGTTTTTCTTCTATTATTGCCCCATTGACTAAGCTAACTCAGAAGAAGGTAAAGTTCTTGTAGTCTGATGCTTGCGAGAGTGGTTTGGTAAGCTGAAAGATAAGTTGACTTCATCTCTGATCTTGACTCTACCTAAAGGCACGTAGGATTTCGTCATCTATTGTGATGTGTCCTGAATTGGTTTGGTCTGTGTGTGGGCATGGCAAGGTGGTTGCTTATGCCTCTAGATAGTTGAAGGTTCATGAGAAGAATTATTCGACTCATGACTTGGAGCTAATAATTTTGGTATTCATGTTGAAAATTTGGCATCATTATCTGTATGAGGTGCATGTTGATATCTTTTCTAATCATAAGAGCTTGAAGCATGTATTCACTCAGAAAGAGCTTAATCTCAGGCAAAAGAGGTGGCTTGAGTTGCTGAAGAACTATGATATGAGGTTTCACTACCATCCAGGTAAAGCTAACATGGTTGCTGATGCTCTTAGCAGGTTGTCAATGTGTTGTTTGTCACATATGGATAAGGATAAGCAGGAATTGGTGAAGGATATTCACCGTTTGGCTGACCTTGGAGTTCGTCTCGTGGACTCCGAAGATGGTGGTGTGTTTTGCAACAAGTGGCGCAATGATCTCTTGGTTTTAAAATAAAGGAGGACCAGGTATTAGATCCTCTCTTGATGAAAATCAATGATGATATGGGTAAGCAAAAGGTGATGGCTTTCGAGATCGGTGGTGATAGTATCTTAAGGTACCAAGGAAGGTTGTGTGTTCTCGATATTGATGGGTTACGATGTAGGATTTTGGTTGAGGCCATGAATCGCGATATACGGCTCATCCCGGTTCAACAAAGATGTATCATGATCTCAAGGCTATGTATTGGTGGAATAATATGAAGTGGGTTATAGCCAACTTTGTAGCTAAGTGTATGGTGTGTCAGCAGGTAAATGTAGAGTACATGAGGCCCGATGGGCTACTTCAAGAAATTGAACTGCTGGTGTGGAAATGAGTGATAATTAATATGGATTTCGTTACCAGTCTTCCACGGTTGCAGAATCAGTATGACTAGATTTGGGTCATCGTGGATAGGATGACTAAGTCCGCTCACTTTTTGTGAGGACTAATGTAATACCCTAAATTTTTTTTTCTAGCTTAAATTCATTCCTAGAATGTTAAGGGATGTCTTCCAAAATGATTAATAGTTCGCATAGAATTTTCTAGATTTTAACTTTTCATTATGTGGGAAATTAAATAAGTTTTCCATCAATACCAAATTTGCCCAAATCCGACACTCGATGAAGAAGTTAAAGCATTTTTAAGTTGACAGCGTGCCAAATGGGCAGTCACCACATCGTGGTGAAAGACAATTTCATAATTGTCATTTTCCAGTGAACCAACGCGATGTTGGCGCATTGCGACGAGGTCCAAATTCCCATTTGTCAATTTCTAGTGGACCTTCGCGATATTGGTGAGTCGCGAAGAGGTCTATTTTCCCAAATGTCTAATTCCAGTAGCCCAGTGTGGTACTGGCGTGTCGCGCCGAAGGCCAAAATGATATTTCTATAAGGCACCACAATGGTGGCTTATCGCGTTGAAGTTCCAGGTCCCAAGTGTCAAAATCCAATGGGACAACGCGATAGCTCCGCGTTGTGGAAGACCCCAATTTCCCATTCGTCAGTTTTCAGTGAGCCACCGCAATAGCGGCGTGTCGCGGTGGCCCATTAAAATGGGACCCCAGTTCATCGATTTTAGTTTTGTTTAGAAGTTAAAAGGGGTATTTTGGACTTTTTCCAGCCCCAATTCCGTCCAAACACAAGATTTAAGGCTATTACAAGCACATTATGATAAATTTCTCAAGATTTCTCTCAACCAAAAACCCTAAGCTTCAACAATCAACCTCAAGAATCCCAAGATTCCACCATCCTTTTTCCAAATTAATTCAAGATTCAAGATTTCCAACACAAGAATTCCAAGAACTATCATTCAAGTGCACAAAAAAAGTCTCAAAAGCAAGGTTGTTCATCTAGTTCATTCTCCAAGATATGTGGGGTTTCGTAAAAGGATAAATCTTTCATCCTTATGCCCAAAAACTTACTTTAAATTACAAATTGCTGAGTTTTGTATGATTTCCCATGAAATTTAAGTTAGGGTTTATACCCAATGTTGCTAATTGCATGATTTTGAGATTTTAAGTGATTTAGGTATTGAATTACATGTCTAATTTCGAAAAATTGATGCGTATGTTCATATTTTCCAGATTTCAAGTTGAATTATGAATATTTGTATTTTCAAGCTTGATCCTTATGGTGTTTGACATAAAATTGAAGCATGGGTCATTAAGCCCTAGTTTGTATGTTGACATTTTAAGAATGACTACATTTTAAGCATCTCATGATTAGCTATTTCCAGATTTTGATAAAGAAAGTTGATCTATTGATCTAAGTAAAGACAGGAATCCATATTATTCATACAGTTTATGATTTAAAGCAAAGAGAAGTATAATTGATTTTCGTTATAAACCCTTGTGCTGTTTTAAGGTGGATTTTCTAAAAGTTCTGAGAAATAAGTAAGGGAGTAGTATTTAGCGCCGAGTTGGGTATGATTTTAAGGTCTCATGCCCCGGAACTACATGGCACCGTAGGTTTTTGATTTGCCCTGGGCTAAGATAGTGATCACTTAAGTTAAGGTTCTATTCCAATGGCAAGGATAGAACAACTCTCCCGAGCGTGGGCAAGATGTTGGACTCTATGTTAGCTCACATGGTTTATGTTGATTAGAAACTCCCTAAGTCCCAAAGTTCCAAGATTTCCAAAGCTCCCACAACTTCTAAGTTTCAAAAGAAAAGAATGGTAGAAAAGCTTTTATAAGACTATGTGTTATGACTCACTAGATTTACAAGTATGATTTGTTATACATGATTTTATATTTCGATATTTTAGATAATCAAGCTTATATGAGTCATATATATCCACATGTATTTACTTTCTAATTATGATGATGTTTACTTATGAATTACACCCCTATATACTCAGTATATGCTCAAAATGCTGATCCACATATATGTCTATGTGCTACATTATCTTATAATGTAGGTTCAGGCGCTCAGTATCAGCAGCATGAGTAGTTCGAGCATTTCTATCTACGCTTCCATAGTTGGTGACTCCTTATGATTCGAGGGCCTACTTCTTCAGATTCCCAGCTTTCATAGTAATTGAGTTATCGTTTTTATTTTAGTCCGAGTTAGTTGGGGGTCTGTCCCAATGGCTCTCTAGTTCTTTAGTCGTAGAGGCTTGTCGGACTACGAGTTTAATTACAGACTTTTAGTATTTGCTATTCAGACAATATCTACAGTTTATTCAGTTCATTTTGGTATAACACAACATTATTTTTTAATTAGATTATCTTAAAGTAAGGTTCAGATCTAGTACCAAGCTCAAAGGGTTAGCTTGGGGTTACTCGTAGCCTTGAGTACCGTGTGACATCTCGGGATTAAATTTCGGGGAATTACAAACTTGGCATCAAAGCCTAAGGTTTAAAAAGTCCTAGGGAGTCAGACAAGCCGCGTTATGTAGAGTCTTGATCATGGGTGTGAAGCACGCTATATCTATGAGCAAGAGGATGCATTTTAGGAAAATCCTCTCTTTCTTTCATAATCCATCATGCTTACAACTATCTCTATCTGCTATTAACTTGTGTTCTTTTATGATAGAATATGCCTTCTTGCAAAGTAAATGCCCGTAGGAATGATAACCAGCCACCCCAACCTGTTAATCCCCTGAGAATGTGTCGCATGCCGAATTTCGGGTTGTCTTTCAGGAGTTAGCCTAAGCTGTGACCACTAATGTTCAAGCCAATAATCAGGCTACAGTTTCGCGTCAACAAGGAGGTAATTTAGCTGCAGCTAGACTTCATGACTTTATAAGGATTAATTCGCCTGAATTTTTTGGGTCACAAGTAGGTGAGGACCCCCAATTATATCTTGATAAGGTGAAAAAAGATCACCAAAGTTATGCATGTCACTGAAGAGTAGAGTGTAGAATTGGCTTTATATAGGTTGAAAGATGTTGCTTGTGATTGGGTTGTCATGTGGAAGAAAGGTATAGGTAAGAATGCAGCTCCCATGAGTTGGCAGGTATCGAAGATTCTTTTTTAGACAGGTTCTTTCCGTGTGAGTTATAGGAAGCCCAGGTTGAGGAGTTCATAAACCTGAGGCAAGGCTCAATGACTGTAAAAGAGTACTTCCTTAAGTTCAACTCGTTATCTAAGTATGCTCTCAAGTTGATAACTGACACCAGATCTAGTATGAGTATTTTCGTTACTGGAGTGTTGGGATTAGTAATCGAGGAGTGTAAGACTGGCATGCTTATTGGAGATATGGATCTTACTTGATTGATGACTTATGCCCAGCAGATCGAGGCAGAGAAGTTGAAGGGAAGAGAGAGAGGAAATAAGAAGGCTAGAAAGAGCAGTTTGAGTATGGTCAGTCAAGGTCTACAGGGGGAAATCGCTCGCAGTGTTAGAGTCATCCGCCATTACTAGCGCCGTCTTCAGCTAGTGCTCCCGGTCTTAGAGATAGACAGGAGCAGTAGCGTAAGTCTTCTATGTCCATGTCCCAGAACAGTGTGAGCGGTAAGCCTAATTATCCTCTATGTGCTAAGTATAGTAGAACTTATTCTGGTGAGTGCTTGGCTGGACAAAAGGGTTGTTTTGGTTATGGCAAGTTAGGTCATGGAATTAGAGTGCCCGTATGCTAAGCAGGGAAACAAAGATATTCGTCCTCAGATAGGGGCTACCAGTGCACCAGCTCCTGTAGCTCGCCGAGCCCCTCTTTAGGGCGCATCATCTAGTGCCGATGGCAGTCAACTCCAGAATTGGTTCTATGCTTTACCATCCTGCCAGAAGCAGGAGAGCTCCCCAGATGTTATTATTAGTATACTTCGTGTCTTCCATTTTGATGTTTATGTATTGTTAGACCCTCGGTCGAGTTTCTCTTATGTGACCTCGTTGGTTGCTATGAATTTTGAGATAATTTCTGAAAAGATCCTTGAGCCTTTCTTTGTTTCTACATCAGTAGGGGAATCAGTTGTTGCTAAAAAGATTTATAGAAAGTGTCCTACTACTGTTCTTCATAAGATCATGTTAGCAGATTTGATAGAATTAGACATGGTTGATTTTGACCTTATTCTTGGTATGGATTAGCTCCATTCTTGTTATGCATCAATAGATTGTCGCACCCGAGTAGTAAAGTTTCAGTTTCCCGATGAGCCAGTCTTTGAGTGGTCAGGTAATTCAGTATCTCCCAAAAGTTATTTCATATCCTATCTTAAAGCTAGGAAGTTAATCTCAAAAGGGTGCATTTATCATCTAGTTCGAGTCAAAGAAACCAAGTCTGAGACTCCAGCAGTTCAGTCAGTCAGTATAGTTAATGAGTTTCCTGATGTCTTTCCTGAAGATTTGCCATGGGTACCTCCCTATAGGGAAATAAAATTTAGAATTGATCTTCTTCCTGATACTCAGCCTATTTCCATTCCTTTATATCGTATGTCTCCTGTCGAACTTAAGGAATTGAACGAGCAACTCAAAGATCTTCTAGACAAAGGCTTCATAAGACCTAGTGTTTCTCTTTGGGGCACTCCTATCCTATTTGTCTGAAAGAAAGATGGTTCTTTGTGTATGTGCATTGACCATCGTTAGTTGAATAAGTCACAGTCAAGAACAAATATCCTCTTCCTAGAATTGACGACTTATTTGACCAACTCTAAGGTGCAAGTTATTTGTCAAAAATAAACCTTAGATCCGGCTATCATCAACTTAAAGTAAGGGAATACAATATTCTGAACACAGCCTTTAGGACCTGCTATGGTCATTTTGAGTTTCTAGTCATGTCCTTCGGGCTAACCAATGTCCCAACAACTTTCATGGACTTGATGAATCGAGTGTTCAAACAGTATCTGGACATATTTGTCATAGTCTTTATCGATGATATTCTTGTCTACTCTCGTAGTGAGGATGATCATACAGACCACTTCCAAATTTCATTGCAAACTCTTAAAGATCGCTAGTTGTTCACCAAATTTAGAAATGTGAATTTTGGCTAAAGTCAGTTGATTTCCTCGATCATGTTATTTCCATGGAGGGTATTAGAGTTGATCCCCTAAAGTCAGAAGCCATAAGAAATTGGCCTAGACCTATATCTCCGTTAGACATTAGGAGTTTCTTGGGTTTAATTGGCTATTACAGACGTTTTAAAGAGGAATTTTCATCCATTGCGTCTCCTATGACCCAATTGACTCAGAAGAAGGTTAAGGTTTAGTGGCCAGATTTCTGTGAGAAGAGTTTTCAGGAGTTGAAGACTCGACTCACTTCAGCTCCAGTCTTAGCATTACTTGATGGTACGGATGGTTTGGTTGTGTATTATGATGCCTCTAGAGTTGGTTTGGATTGTGTTTTGATGTAGAAAGGTAAGGTCATAGCCTATGCCTTTAGGCAGCTTAAGCCAACATAAAAAAAATTACCTAACCCATGATCTTGAATTAACTGTTGTGGTGTTTGCTTTGAAAATATGGAGACACTACCTGTATGGTGTGCATGTTGATGTGTTAACGGACCAGTAAAGGTTTCAATATGTGTTTACGCAGAGGGAGTTAATCTCCATTAGAGAAGATGGTTAGAACTGCTGAAAGATTATGACATGAGTGTGTTGTATCATCTGGGCAGGGCCAATGTAGTGGCAGACGCCCTTAGTCGATTGTCTATGGGCAGTGTTGCTCATGTGTAGAATGATAAGAAAGAGTTAGCTCGGGAAATGCACCATTTGGCGAGGTTGGGTGTTAGATTGGTTGACTTGGCTGAGGGTAGCATTTGGATGTAGATTAGGGCAGAATCTTTCTTAGTTTCTGAGGTGAAGTAGAAATAATATCAGGATCCCATCTTTGTTAAGTTGAAGGAGTTAGTTAAAGACTAAAAGGTAGAGGTTTTCTCCCAAGGGAGAGATGGTGTGCTGAGATACCAGAGTACACTGTGTGTACCGTGTGTAGCAGGATTACTCCATTTATCCTAGTTCTACTAAAATATACTAAGATTTGTGAGAAATATATTAGTGAAGCGGTATGAAGAGAGATATAACGGAGTTTGTAACCAAGTATGCAACTTGTCAACAGGTTAAGGTAGAGCACCAAAGGCCTGGTGGTGTTTTTCAAGAGTTCAGTTTTCCTATTTAGAAGTGGGAAGATGTGAATATGGATTTTATAACAGGGTTAGCCCATTCGCGTCGTCATCATGATTCAATTTAGGTTATTATGGATAGATTGACTAATTCAGTGCATTTGTTTCCAGTTCATACGTCCTATATATCTGAGGATTACGCTAAGTTATATATCTGAGAGTTAGTCAGATTACATGGAGTGCCCTTGTCCATTATCTCAGATAGGGGTACTCAGTTCACCTCTAAGTTTTGGAAAGCTTTTTAGAAGGGTCTTGGTACCCAAGTTCATCTTAGTTCCACTTTCATCCTCAGACTGATGGTCAGGCATAGAGAACCATTCAAACTCTAGAAGATATGTTGAGAGCGTGCGTGCTTGATTTCAGGGGTAGTTGGGATGAGCATTTGCTGTTGATTGAGTTGCCTACAATAATAGTTATCATGCTAGCATTCAGATGGCCCCATTTGAGGCACTTTATGAGAGGAGATATAGATCACCTATCGGATGGTTTGAAGTAGGTGAAGCCACATTGTTAGGGCCATATATGGTGTTAGAAGCTATGGACAAAGTACAGGTGATTCAAAAAAGGTTGAAAACAGCTCATAGTCGTCAAAAGTCATATGCGGATGTAAGAAGAAGAGATCTTGAGTTTAAAGTTGATGATTTAGTCTATTTAAAAGTTTCACCCATGAAGGGGGTAAAGAGATTTGGCAAGAAAGGGAAACTTAGTCCCCGTTATATAGGTCCCTTCTGAATTTTGAGTCATGTTGGGAAACTGGCATATGAGCTTGAGTTGCCTACAGATTTATCGTCCGTACATCCTGTGTTCCATATGTCTTTTTTGAAGAAGTGTATTAGTGATCCAGCAGTTGTAGTACCCTTAGAAAGTACAGAGGTTCATGATAGCCTCTCTTATAAAGAAATTCCAGTTGAGATCCTTGGTCATCAGACTCGTAGACTAAGGAACAAAGAAGTCTCACTAGTCAAGGTTCTTTGGAGAAATCAATCCGTTGAGGGAGCCACTTAGGAAGCAGAAGCAGAAATGCGGACCAAGTACCCTCATCTTTTCGCTGCAGATTTAGATTTAGTTTAAGGTAACAAGTTTCCTCAGATCATCTCTTTTCAGTCTAAATTTCAGCTTTATATAGCCATTCATTCAATAGTTCATGCAGTTGCAATCTATTGAGTCATGCTTTCAGTTATATATACCAGTTATGGCCTCATATTCAGCATCTCAACTTCGCTATCCATATTCAAAGACGAATGTTCCCAAAGGGGAGATATTGTAATACCCCAAACTTTTTTTTCTAGCTTAAATTTGTTCCTAGAATGTTAAGGGATGTCTTCCAAAATGATTAATATTTGTTCGCATAGAATTTTCTAGATTTTAACTTTTCATTATGTGGGAAATTAAATAAGCTTTCCATCGATACCAAATTTGCCCAAATCTGACACTCGATGAAGAAACTAGAGCATTTTTAAGTTGACAGCGTGCCAACTTGGCAGTCACCGCATTGCGGTGAAGGAAAATTTCATAATTGTCACTTTCCAGTGGACCATCGCATTGTTGGTACATCGCGGTGAGGTCTAAATTCCCATTTGTCAATTTCTAGTGGACCTCCACGATATTGGAGCATCGCGGAGAGGTCCATTTTCCCTAATGTGGAATTCCAGTAGCCCAACGCGGTAGTGGCGCATCGCGCCGAAGGTTAAAATGGCATTTTTATAGGGCACCGCGATGGTGGTGCATCGCGTTGAAGTTCCAGATCCCAAGTGTCAAAATCCAGTGGGACAACGCAATAGCTCTGTATCGCGGAGGACCCTAATTTCCCATTCGTCAGTTTCCAATGAGCCACCGCAATAGCGGCGCATCGCGGTGGCCTATTAAATTGGGACCCTAGTTCATTTTTTTCAGTTACGTTTAGAAGTTAAAAGGGGTATTTTGGACTTTTTCCAACCCCCAATTCCGTCCAAACACAAGATTTAGGGCTATTACAAGCATCTTATGATGTCTTTCTCAAGATTTCTCTCAACCAAAAATCCTAAGCTTCATCAACGTCAAGAATTCCAAGATTCCACATCCTTTTTCCAAATTAATTCAAGATTCAAGATTCCCAACACAAGAATTCCAAGAACCATCATTCAAGAGCATAAATAGAGTCTTAAAAGCAAGGTTGTTCATCTAGTTCATCATCCAAGATATGTGGGGTTTCAAACAAGGATAAATCTTTCATCCTTTTACCCAAAAACTTACTTTAATTATAAATTGCTGAGTTTTGTATGATTTCCCATGAAATTTAAGTTATGGTTTATACCCAATGTTGCTAATTGCATGATTTTGAGATTTTATGTAATTTGGGTATTGAATTACATGTTTACTTTTGAAAAATTGATGCGTATGTTTATATTTTCTAGATTTTAAGTTGAATTATGAATATTTGTATTATAAAGCCTGAACCTTATGGTGTTTGACATGAAATTGAAGCATGGATCATCAAGCCCTAGTTTTTATTTTGACATTCTAAGAATGACTATGTTTTAAGCATTCCATGATTAGCTATTTCCAGATTTTGATAAAGAAAGTTGATCTATTGATCCAAGTAAAGATAGGAATCCACATTATTCGTATATTTTATGATATAAAGTAAAGAGAAGTATAATTGGTTTTCATTATAAACCTTTGTGCTGTTTTAAAGTAGATTTCCTAAGAGTTTTGAGCAATAAGTGAGGGAGTAGTATTTAGCACCGAGTTGGGTATGATTCCAAGGTCTCATGTCCAGAACTATGTTCCACCGTAGGTTTCTGGTTTGTCCATAGTCGGCTAAGATAGTGATGACTTAAGTTAAGGTCCTATTTTGATGACAAGGATAGAACAGCTCTCCACACTGTGGGCAAGGCATTAGACTTCATATCAGCTCATATGCTTTGTGTCAGTTAGAAGAAACTCCCTAAGTCCTAAATATCCAAGATTTCCAAAGCTCCCAAAACTTCTAAGTTTCAAAAGAATAGAATGATGGAAAAGCTTTTATAAGACTATGTGTTATGACTCACTAGATTTACAAGTATGATTTGTTATACATGATTTTATATTTTGATATTTTAGATAATCAAGTTTATGTGAGTCATATACATCTACATGCATTTACTTTATAATTATGATGATGTTTACTTATGCATTACACCCTTATATACTTAGTACATGCTCAAAGTGTTGATCCACATATATGTCTATGTGCTACATTGTCTTATAATATAGGTTTAGGTGCTCAGTATCAGCAGCGTGAGTAGTTCGAGCATCTCTATCTACACTTCCACAATTGGTGAGTCCTCATGATTCGAAGGCCTACTTCTTTAAATTTCTAGCTTTCATGGTAATTGAGTTATCGTTTTCAGTTTAGTCTGAGTTAGTTGGGGGTCTATTCCAATGGATCTCTAGTTCTTTAGTCATAGATGCTTGTCGGACTACGAGTTTAATTATAGACTTTCATTATTTGTCATTCAGACAGTATCTGCAGTTTATTCAGTTCAATTTTTGGTATAACACAATATTTTCCTTGATTAGATTATCTTAAAGTAAAGTTCAGATCTAGTAGCAGGCTCAAAGGGTTAGCTTGGGGCTACTCGTAGCCTTTAGCACCGTGTGACATCTCAGGATTTTATGTCGGGGCGTTACAACTAATTTTTCCACCGAGGACTATACGAAGTTGTTCCTTTAGGAGGTTTTAAAGTTGCATGGTGTGCCTGTCTCAATTATTTTGTATCATGGTACTCAGTTTTCATCACATTTTTGCCATTCATTTCAGCATAGTTTAGGGACCAAAGAGAGACTTAGTACCGCTTTTCACCCGCAGTCGGATGGGCAAACAAAAAGAATTATTCAGAGTTTAGAAGATATGTTTTCAGCTTGTGTAATCAACTTTGGTGGTAGTTGGTATAACCACTTACCTCTCTTTGAATTTGCCTATAACATTACCATTCTAGCTTTGGTATGACCTTGTTTGAGGCTTTACATGAAAGAAGGTGTAGATCTCCTATTAGGGGGTTTGAGGTTGGTGAAACGAAAATATTTGGCCCAAATTTAGTTCACCAAGCTATGGAGAAGGTGATTCGGGATAGGCTTAATGTGGCCCAAAGTCTCCAAAAGTCCTATGTGGATGTAAGGCGAAGGACTTGCAATTTTAGGTTGGAGATTGTGTGTTCTTGAAGGTGTCTTCTGAGCACCAATATTTACCCAAAATAGTCTTAGCTTTATGAGCTAAATTATGTATTTTTATTATATTTAGTGTACAATTACATGATATGAGCTAATGGACATGATTAGTAATGCAGGATGGATTATTGATGTATTTTGGTTAAATTGGATGCATAATGGGAAATACATGATAAATGACGCTTTGAGTTGATTATTTGGTGTATTGTGGACATTGAAAGAAGTAAAAAAGCATGTTTGGAAAGTTAGATTTAGTAGCAGAGCAAACATCGTGTGGCGTACGCTCTAGTGCTCTGAGATGAAGCATGCGACGCATGATAGAGTCCACCCCAAGGTAAATTTTGGCCCAGTATAAAAGGAAAACGTGAATACAATTTCAAGGACTCTTGGTAATCTTAGTAGCGGCAGAAAAGCATAAAATTCTCTCTTTTAGGATTCTTAGACTTTCTTTTGAACTTCTTTACTTGAAGATTAATTTTGGGTATGATTAATTATTTATTTTTTATGTTGAATTCAAACATGAGTAGCTGAACACCCTTGTTCTAGGGTTGAGGCCAAGAACATGATTACTCTTTGATATTCTTTATCATATTTTCTTTTTGGATTATCATCTGGGTTGTTCTTAATTTCTTGAGCTTACTATTTTGATTTGTGGCCACAATTAGAATAAATCTATATTTCTATGTGAATCCGAGAGGAGAATCGTAGAATAGAACGAAGAAATTAAGGAGCAAGGTTGTTATCCTTTTATAAAATAAGGGGTTTGAATTAGCATCTAGGATAGGGATATACGCAGAAGCCTTGCTTGGTTTTAGTGCAAGAAGATAACTTTATGAATCTAGAAGAATTATTGTATCTCTATGGGAGCTATGGTTATAGTATTCAATAGATAAAAGATTTGAGGTCGGGAGACAAAGATCGAACTCTAAACCTTGTGAATCAACAATCGGATAACCAATTAGAGTACGATAAGAAGATAGAATTGTATGATTGTTCATTGTGCCTCAACTCTGGAATTCTAATCATTACTGTTTACAACCGTCGGTTGCTTTCCGATTGTCACAAATTATTATTTCTTATTTATTAATTTACATTCTTATTCTAAATTTCACAAACATCTTGATACTTTACAACACTTAATACCACTTTGTCTAAAACTAAAAGTTGGTTAAATTTCTAGTTGCTTAGTCCTCGTGGGAAGGATATCAGATTGTCTAATTCACTATATTACTTGTACGATCACGTGCACTTGCGTGTACCAGACGCAATATCTCCCATGAAGGAAATGATGCGGTTTAGGAAGAAGGGGAAGTTTAGTCCCCAGTATATTAGCCTGTACTTGGTTCTAAGAAGGATTGGTAATATTACATATGAGTTGGAATTGCCTTCTAGCATGAGTTCCATTCATCCGATATTCCACGTGTCCATGTTGCAGAAGTGCGTGGGTTATCCTTCGTTGGTTATTACCTTAGAGAACATTGATTTTTGGATTCTTTGTCTTATAAGGAGGTCCTAGTTAGGATCTTGGATGGCAAGTTTGTCAATTACAAACGAAAGACGTGGCTTTGATGATGGCTCTATGGCGGAACCAAAAATCCAAGGAAGCTACTTGGGAAGCTGAAGAGGACATGAAGTCCAAGTATCCATTCCTATTACCTATTTCGGGAATTTATGCTTGAGGTATGTGTTATTTTTAATATCTTTGTTTTCTGTCTTTGTTAATTGTAGATTGTGAATTCCTTCATATTTTGTTTTCTGTCTTAAAGCTAAGAATAGAGATGTTTGGGGTTCAATCGTGGTTGTATTGCCTTGTCCCATCATTCGAAGATGAATGATCCTAAGTGGGGGAGACTGAAACTCCCTGAACTTTGGCCCTTGTAATTTTCTTGAGTTTCGAACTATCTGTTCACCATATGACTGACACCATAAGCCGAATGGTATGGTGACGTGTCTAGGGCCCCTAGTCGTATGTTGGTCAGTATGTTCTTGGGCAAATTATGTCCTTGATATGAGAGACTTCATATGAGTCGAATGGTTATATGACGAGAGGGTAGGGTCCAATCGTATGTTTTCTAGTGTCTAGACCTTGATGTTCTGCCTTGGAACGACTAGATTTTACCACTCGTATAGTCTAGTGACGAGTTGGGCAAGGGAGTCATAAGTTGGACAGAGTGTGGTGTCCAACCTTCTGTTCTGGTAACGACTTGATGATACCACTCGTATGATGTTGTGATGAATTGGAGGGTCAACTCATTACCTGGAGGTTTTCTTCAGCTTTTAAGCTAAGGGTATGTTGGACATTTTCCACCCCATGACCTTAAGACCCGAAGTCTTATAACACTTTTTGTCATCCATTACACACTTAGCAAGATTAAAACACTCTTGAAACTCTCTTTAAAACTTTTCAAGAAAAATTATGCTAGGGTTTCTTCAAGGTGGTCATCTAGCGAATTAAAGATCAAATTCTCCCCGTGAATCTTTGTAACTCAGGCATGTGACTCTTCCTTCTTTGTTAGTTCACTAAAATCATGTATTTTAAACATTGTTCATGAGACATTAAAAACGGTTTTGAAAACCAAGGTTGAGGGTTTGAATGTTGTTGGGTATTGCTTTCTCATGATTTGAATTATGATTATACATGTTTTGATAATGAGGTTGCATATGTGGGTGCATGGGAATTGTGGTTTTACAAATTGGTCATTTTTAACCCTAAATTTGTTGGTTTTTGTCTTTGATAATGGTATGACCTCATCTTGTTTGTGAAAATGCCAATGGGAATGATCTTGTCATACATAGAATTGTGTTTTGAACTAAGGCATCGACCTATGAATGTTAAGTATTGGTAAATGGTTTATGAAGGCCTTGTTCGTCATAAATTGATTTGAAATACTAAATGGGTTCGAGTCGCTAAATGTTTAATTGAATTGCTGTCTTTGTTTAGAAAATGTGTTCGAGTCCCAAGTTTATTAATAATGGTTATGACATGTTGTACGCTTGCAAGTGGGATTGGTATGACGATACCAAAAAGATGCCTTTGCTAAGTAATTAGATTCACGATTTTATATGTAAAATGAATGTTTTAATAGGGCTTTAAAGCGGGATGCGTAGCCGAGCCGTAAAAGTGGAGTTTGAAGGACTAAAACTGGAAATTGTGCTAGCTGGTGAGGGTGTCTATATGACTGGGAGGTTCGAGTCAACCGAATGAATATATGAATGAGAGGTATGAGTCCCCCATATTGTATACATTGGTGCTTAAGTCACCTTGATTACGCCATGAAGTTTGAGTCCCCCATTAACACATACGAATATAGACATTCTCTGGTTAGTGCTACTACACACACTGGGGCCCTTCCAGCTTGTGGAGAGCTGGGCCCATATAGCCCGTGGATGCCTTGTTATATGGAGGTTATGCTATACAACCCAGGTTAAGGTTTTTAAATGAATGTTAAACCTTGTTCCCTATCCCGATATGATATACATGTATATATCGGTAAATATATAATCAATATTCAAACTCAAACCGGTAAATATATAATCAATATTCAAACTCGAACAGGTAAATATATAATCAATATTCAGACTCGAACCAATAAAATATAATCAATACTTGGACATGAACCGATAAATATATAATCAATATTCAAACTCGAACCGATAAATATATAATCAATACCTGAACTTGAACCGGTAAATATATAATCAATATCTGGAGTCAAATAGGTAAATATATAATTAATATCCGGACTCAAACCGGTATATATATAATCAATATCCTCAACATCATCAATATCATCAAAATCATCAATCATCGGGTTTAACCTGAAACTCATATCATCAATACAATCATACTTCTCTATCCTATACTGGAGAGATGTGTATATAGATATATAATAGCTGTACGGACTTAAGCCATGGCTAAAAAGAGTGTAAATCCATAAATATATTGCCTGGGGTAAACTTCGGGACTAAATCATTATAAAAGTGTAGAAAGGAGTCAGAATCTCTCATGATCGGAGTAAATAGTAGTATCAGAATCATAGACCAAAATCTTTCTTGGTCAAACCTTTAGAACATCATTTCAAATCTCTTTAGACGTAGGTTATTCATTAAGACGGTGCAATTATTTTATGAAGAAATTCAAATTTAAGGTGAAAAGTGGGCTTTAATCCCCATTTAAGAAAAACAGTAATAAAATCATATTTTAGTTGGAATCATATCATTTACTATATTTAGTGATCATGAATGTACCGAATCTATGTATGCCATCACAAGTATTCATACAATGAAATCATAAACATCAACATGTATATAAACTATTGTCACATTGTCACGACTCGAATCAGGGCCTGGCCGTGACGAGTATCTCTAGTCCACGTGGTCCGGTGATCACCCCCTGCATCTAACCAAACCAAACAAACATCCACCAAGGTCGGATGAATTTTGAACATATAACAAGATAACATGCAACAAACTTAAGAAAATCAAAACGTGTCTATAATCGACAACCGATGACCGACCAAACAACCGACCAATATCACCGAATATCTACAGTAATCCAAACAACGCCTTCTAGACAAAGAACCAAAACCAGTCTTGGTTGGGACATATCCCCGACTCTGACGGATAACAATGAGTATAAAAATGATAATGTTAATGATAATAAATGTAACTATCAACTAAATTCTAGGAATGAAAGCTGGTGAAATGCCTAAGCCTTTCGAGAAATGAAAGCTCACCACTTCACCACAACACAACAAACTTATAAATCGAGTCGACCGACCTAACTCTGTTCAGGAAAAGTAGAAGTAGCTCTGATGCCTGCATCGCGTGGGCATACATCATCCTGAGATGGTTAGTGGGGTGAACACTAGTATGTAAATCAGAGATAAGGATAACATATTGCCATGATCAACAGTTCAAGATTATTAAAAACCAACGCACATAATAAAATACATATATATATATATATATATATCACATGCCGAGACAGGGAACAAAGCTTAACATGTGCTTTAAAACTTTAGCCTGGATTGTATAGCTCAACCGTCATAACATAAGAAGGCACCCACGGGCTATATGAGCCCAGCTCTCCGCCAGTTGGGTGGGCCCTAGCACGTGTGGCCATGCGGGTAAACATATGCCTATGAAGGATCGAACGTCCCAGCATATCAAGGTGACACGAGCACCAAATCATGTAGTATAATGTGGGGGACTCGAAGCTCCCAATCAAATAATATTAATAAGAGGGAATTAAACCACCTAGTCGTATAGACCCCCGCATCGGCAACCGCAGTTTCTAGTGTAGGTCCCTCGAGACCACTACTTTCACGACTCAGCTACACACCCCTTACTAAAGCCTAATTAAAAATATTTATCACACAATCCCATTCATTGAACCATAATACACCTTTAGGCATATATTCTTTGTATCGTCATACCAACTTCTCTTGCAAGGTAACATCAACATGCCACACCAATTATCTTTACTTGGGGGAATTCATAACCTCCATGGTTTAATTTCGCATTAGCTCAGGGAATTACACAACCCCATAAGGTTCAATTCAAAATCATAATGCAATAGTTCAAGAATAGTTCAATTCCCACATTTCTCATAATAAAAGACCAATTTCACAATAGGGGTTGGGGTCATAACCACTTCAAAAGTCACAAGTTTGAAAATCATAATCCCTAGTTCATTCTCTATTCCCATGCATCAAATTGACTTTAAAACCACTATTTACATTTAACCCATGCAGACAAACATGAAACATCATATAAATAATAGTTATGCAAAAACCCCCAACCTATGTTTTCAAAATCAACATCAATATCTTATGAATAACACTTTAAAACTTATTATTTTAGTAAATTAATAACTAGGGAAGAGTAACATGCCTAAAATACCAAGTTTCACGGA
Source organism: Capsicum annuum (assembly GCF_002878395.1). Classification (NCBI taxonomy): domain Eukaryota; kingdom Viridiplantae; phylum Streptophyta; class Magnoliopsida; order Solanales; family Solanaceae; genus Capsicum; species Capsicum annuum. The sequence continues at coordinate 102,726,341 of NC_061115.1, read as the reverse complement.
AAGAATTCATATGCAAAAACCCCTAACCCATGTTTTCAAAATCAACATCAATATCTTATGAATAACACTTTAAAACTTATTATTTTAGCAAATTAATAATTAGGGAAGAGTAACATGCCTAAAATACCAAGTTTCACGGAAAAACTTCAACCCTTGAGTCCTTGGGTGGCCTACTTCTTAGAAACCCTAAGTATGGCTGCTTGAGAGAATTTAAGAGAGCTTTGGGAGTATTTGAGTACATTAAGGATGAAATATAACCCCCTTAAGTGCTTTATGATTGTGTGGTTTTAATTAGGTGATAAAGGAATTGTCCAAAGTGCCCTTAATTAAAAGCTTAAATTTAGTCATTGGTGACTACAGGTCATATTACGACTCGTATAGAGTCATTACAACTTGTCACCCTGTGTCGTAGCCAAGACAGTTCCTAGGATACCCACACACTGTTGACCCTATGGCTCAACTGGTACCACTCATAATGGGACCCTACGACTCGTAAGGTCAAATCGTAGCCAACACAGAACCCAATTGGGTAAATACTAGACATCCTACTATTTGCTCCCAACAACTCATAACAAGTCTTTATGACTCATAATGTGCAACTCGTACTCAGAGCACTTTGCCACAAACTTACTGATTTGGTTACGATTGGGTCCCTAGGACCCGTCAAGACTCCTTACGACTCATGTCCCCATGTCATACTCAAGACAGTAACTCAAGAACCATTCACTTGACACTTTACGACGAAGGTCACCTGACCCCTCAAGACACCCTACGACTCGTAGGGTGAGCCGTAGTCAAGATAGTGATGATAAAATTTCAGAAGACTTTCAAGGACCGAAAATCCAGGGCATTACATTCTCCCCTCCTTAGAGTCATTTGTCCTTGAATGATAGGACAAGGCACTTATTAGCATGATTTGACTTCACACATAATCACACTTACCTTTAATAAAGACAAAAAACAAAGATGTTAAGGAATACGCATACCTCAAGTACGATTATCCAAAATAGGGAATAAGAGCAGATACTTTGACTTCATATCCTCCTTGGATTCCCAAGTTGCTTTCTCAACCTTTTGGTCCCTCCAAAGTACTTTTACCAAAGCCACATCCTTAGGCTGCAATTGATGGACTTGTTGATCCAAAATATCAGCCGGGACTTTTGTATAAGGCAAGAAATCCGAAATGCCCACCTTCTCTAAAGGAACAACCATTGAAGGATCACCCACTCACTTTCTCAACATCAAAACATGAAACACTGTATTAATGGAGCTCAAGCTAGAAAGAACCTCCTATTCATATGCAACATTACCAACCCTCTCCAAAACAAAATATGAACCAACGTAACAGGGATTGAACTTTCCCTTCTTACCAAACTGCATTACTCCCTTCATAGGGGCCACCTTCAAAAACACCAAATCACCAATACTAAACTCCAACTCCCTTCGCCTTACATTTGCGTAGGACTTTTGACGACTTTAGGTGGTCTTAAGTTTATTCTGAATCATCTTCACCTTCTCTATGGCTCAGTGAACCAAATCAGGGACAAACAACTTATTCTCACTAACCTCAAACCACCCAATAGGAGATCTACACCTCCTACCATATAAGGCCTCAAATAGAGCCATACCAATGCTAGAGTGATAACTACTGCTCTAGGAGAATTCAATGAAAGTCAAGTCGTCAACCCAACTACCACCAAAATAAAAAACACAAGCCCAAAGCATATCTTCTAAGGCTTGTATTGTCATTTCCTCTTGTCCACCCATCTGTGGGTGGAAAGCGGTACTAAGGGTCACCTTAGTCCCCAAGCCTCGCTGGAACTACCTCCAAAAGTGATATGAGAACTGGGTACCCCGATCAGAAATAATGGAGACTGGAGTTCCATGAAACTTTATGATCTTCTCAATGAATAACTTGGCATAATCCTTAGAAGAGTAATTAGTCCTCACGGGCAAGAAGTGAGAGGACTTACTCATCTTATCCATGTTGACCCAAATTGAATCAAATTGCTGGCGAAACTACGGAAGAACTATAACAAAATTCATATTAATTATCTCCTACTTCTACACGGGTTACTCAATCTCTTGAGTTAACCCACCGGGCCTCAAGTGCTCCATCTTCACTTGTAGATACACCATGCATTTTACCACAAAATTGGCCACATCCCTTTTCATATTATTCAACTTATAAATCTCCTTAAGATCATGATAAATTTTCATCAAACCAGGATGAATAGTGTAACACGACTCATGAGCTTCATCTAAAATGCTTCTTTGTTGCCCATCAATATCAGGATCACATAATCTACCTTGGTATCTCAAGATACCATCACTATTAATCTTGAAAATCATCACCTTCTGCTTACCTACATCCTTCTTAATTTGCATCAAAATGGGATCTAACATCTGCTTCTCCTTCACCTCAATTGACCTTTCCACCTTTTGAACAATCACACCACCATCCTTGGAATCCAAGAGACAAAATCTGACATTTGCCAAACGGTAAATATCCTTCACCAAATTCCACTTCTGTTCATCCACATGAGATAAGCTTCCCATGAATAACCTGCTAAGAGCATCAACAACCATATTTGCTTTATCTGGATGATGTAAAGACTCATGTCATAGTACTTGAGCAACTCAATCCACCTCTTTTGCTTGAGATTTAGATCCTTCTGTGTGAACACATATTGGAGGATCTTATGATCAGAATAAATATCAACATGGACCCATACAAATAATGTCGCTAGATATTTAATACAAACACCATAGCCAAAAATTCCAAATCATGGTTTGGATAATTCTTCTTATGAACTTTCAACTGTCTAGAAGCATATACAACCACCTTGCCATGCTTTATCAACACAAAACCCAGCCCTACATGGGAGTATCACTATAAACAAAAAAAACCATCAGTGCTCTCTAGCAGAGTCAAGACCAGAGCCAAAGTCAACTTATTCTTCAATTTCTTGAAACTACCCTCGCAAGCATAGGACCATAATAGAAGAGAAGCTCTCCACAAACCTTCTATAATAATTGGGTAAATCTAAGAAGCTCCGAAAGTCATGGGTCTAGGCAACTTCTTAATCTCTGCAACCTTCTATGGATCCACCATGATCCCTTCAGTAGAAACAACATGTCCTAGATAAGTCACCATATTTTAGTCAGAACTCACACTTAGAAAATTTTGCATAAACTGCTGCTCTTTCAAGGTTTGCAACATAAGGCAGAGGTGATCGGCATGATCTGCCTCGCTCTTAGTGTATACCAAAAGATCATCAATAAATACAATCATGAACAAATCCAAGAACTAATGAAAAACCTGATTCATAAAGTCCGTAAATGTTATTAAGGCATTGTTCAAACCAAAGGACATCACCAAAAATTCAAAATGACCATACTAAGTTTGGAAGACAGTGTTTGGGATATCCACCTCTCTAATCTTTAGCTGATGGTAATCCGACCGAAGGTCAATCTTAAAAAAAAAACTTAGCACCCTAAAGTTGATTGAACATATCATCAATCCTCAAAAGCGGATACTTATTCTTCATGGTCACTTTATTTAATTGGCAATATCAATACACATTCGAAGGGAACCATCTTTTTATGCATGAAGTGCATGAGAGCACCCCAGAAGACACATTACGCCATATAAAACCCTTATCAAAAAGTTCTTTCAACTGCTCCTTGAGTTTTTTCAACTCAGCCAGAGTCATTCTGTAAGGAGAGGTAGAAATAGGATGAGTGTCTGAAAGAAGATCAATCCCAAAATTGATTTCCCTACCGGGAGGAATACTAGGAAGCTCATCAAGAAACACCTCGAGAAATTCACAGACCACCAGGACAATCTGCAAGGAAGGACCTTTAGATCTAAAATCCTTAACATGTACTAAGAATAGAGGCACCCTTTGGAAACCTATTTCTGGGATCTAAGATATGAAATGAACCTTTCCTTCGATACTAGGGTACTACCTTCCCCCTTAATTGTCAACTCATTTGGGAAATGGAAACTAACCCTTCAAGCCCGACAATCAAGAGACGCATAGCATGAATGCAATTAATCTATCCCTAAAATCACATCAAAGTCTAACATGTCCAACTGTATCAGGTCTACCAAGGTCTATCTACTATGGACTGACATCACATAGTCCCTATAGACCTTTCTAGCCACATTGGAGTCACCCATCGAGGTGGACACCAAAATGGGGTCTAAAATACACTAGGATCAAAACCAAAATAAATAGCCATGTATGTGGTCATATAAGAGAGGATGGACCTAGGATCAAGTAGACAATATACATTGTGAGAAAAGAGTTAAAGTGTTCCAGTAACAATATTGGGGGACGCCTCAGAATCCTTGTAAGTGGAAAGAGCGTACAAACGATTTTGACCAGTGCTGGAGGCAGAAGGAAAAGTAAAACCTTTTGGCGCAGGAGCTGATGAAGTAGCAATAGGAATTTTCTCTAGAAGTAACCTTAAAACGATAATCCCTTTGCATATGACCAATCTGACCATATTTAAAGCACTTGTTCCTTCCCTCTTAATAAACAGCACGGTGCACCTGACCATAAAATCTACCAAGAGGATACGATGAAGCTAATTGAGCCCTACTAGCCTAAGGTTGGGCTCCCAATGCTCTAAGCCCACTATTGTATTGAGAATAATGATGACCTAATGGCTTTGAATAAGGAGCACTAGCCGTAGAGTTGGAACTAGAATTGCCTCACTTCTTCTTAGACCACTTTCTACCATCTCTACCACTCTACTGCTGACCTTCGCCCTGATTCGAGTAGCAAAACTTCTTATTCTACATTTCACTTATCCATGCTTGTGATACAAGCATATAGAGCACAAAAGGATACAAGGCATGGTCAAAGGCTCAAGCATTGGAATGGCCAAGTGTTTGGAGCCTTTTAAAGTTTTGTCAAGTTGAAGGAGGAGAAGGGAATCCATACACTCAAGAGGCACCTCTCTTGAAGGGCAAAAAGGACTTTTTGCCTTATATTTCAACACCCAAGAGGATCCCAAAGTTAGGGCTATTATGGTCTTTTAATGGCCTTTTTTTACACTCCAAAGGAGCACCCTTCATTAAAGGTATTTTTGTCATTGTTTGTAATAAGCATAAATAGGTACCTTAGCTCTTATTTTCCGTAGTTTTGAGATAATGAATTGAGTGACTTTTTAGATTGTAATCTTAGTGTTAGATTGTAGTATTTTTCTTCTCCTTAAGAGAGGGAAAACCGAAACTTGACCCTTGATACATTTGAAATTGGTTTTCACTTGTCTTGGGTAATTTGGCAAGAAAGGTATGCTTGAGGAAGTGTGAGTCCTTTGGGTCACCTAAGAGGAAGGTTTGAGCTTACATTGGTAATGTGTCTTTGAAGGTTTGATACACCTTTTAGTGCTATTCATTTGTGGAAGTAAAGGTCTTTCTATTTATCTTTAATTTCATGTAATTCTTCTCCTTAATATCCTTTCTAAGTGTTGTTTTCTCTTTGTGTGCTTGCTGGTTTTTGTTATCTTAGTACCAATTTTGTGTATAGCCTTCCTTTAGGCTATCAACTTACTTTTTATTTTCTTCTTCCACTTGTTGCATATACACCACAAGTTTAGACATATCCATATCCTTGTTCAACAAGGTAGCCTTGCTCTTCAAGATCAACTCATGAGACAAACCAAAGGAAAACTTCCTCATTCTAGCCCTCATGTTAGACACAAATTATGGAGTATAATGCAACAACTGATGAAACTTCAAAGCATACTCTTCCCTGAAATCTTGCCTTAATTCAAACTTATGAACTCCTCGGCCTTCACCTCCCTCAACTCCTGAGGAAAAAAATAATTAAGAAAAGCACTAAAGAAGTCATACCACAAAGCTGACTCAACATCATCGCCCCTAAGCTACTCCCACTCTTCATACCTCTAGTATGTTATATCCTTCAACTGATAAGCAGTAAACTTTACAGCCTCCACATTAGTAGCATGCATCACACAGAAGATTTTTTTCATTTCATCAATAAAATTTTAAGGATCCTCCTCAACCTCAGAACCAATAAAAGTATGAGGACTCAATCTCATAAATTATCCAACTCTAGTGGCCTTAGATGATGGAACAATAAGAACAATACTCTCAGTTGGGTAGGCAAACAATTGGGTAAGCAAATGAATCAACTATCGAAAGTCAACATAAACACACCAGCCTGTGGGCCTAAGGAGGAATATAAGGAACCGATAGAGCTCCACCAGGGAAATCAAAAGTAGGGACCCTAGATTGGGTCTGAACTTCTAGAGTTGGACGAGCTTCATTGATATGGGACAGATGGCCATCTTATATGTTGATGACATCTTTAGAGGCTGACACATAGAGGCTCAAGACTTGGTAACCTCGAGGATACGAGAACATGAATGGAGGACCCATTTCGAGCATGACTTAAAGCAATCCCATGTATGGAAGATTACTTGGTTGCTTACATTGATGCTAACCCGAGAACCACAAGCCTTGAAGTATAAACCATACTCAGTTTTTGAGAGCCTTGAAGAGGCATCATTCATTCAAGTTATAATGGACCTTTCTTGCCCTTCATTAAGGATATTTTAGACATTACACATGGTGTATTTACATACCATGGTAGCCCCTCTCATTAAGGGCAAAGTAGTCATTTTGTCTTTATTTGTATTATATTATAAATAGCCCCCTTTAGTCTTATTTTCATGAGTTTATGAAAGATGAAAGATTGAAACATTAAAAATCCTCTCTCTTGACAGTAGAACACTTAGTCTTAGTTAGGGCTTGGAAAAACTAGTATTGATCTTTGCTTGGAAATGGTGGATCTTGAGGTGAGTTGATTCCCTTGGCGGTCATCGTAAGAGTGTGATTTTCATTATTACATTCATTAGGATTTTTTTTGAGTTTAATACACTCTTTAGTTCTTAATCTTGTAATAATCTTGGTCTCACTATCTATTCTTTACTTTTGTTGTTGTCATCGTTTGTAGTAGACTGTTTTGGGTCCTTTATTGAATCTGAAACATGTGTTATTGTTATTCATATTGTTCCTCAAGTTTTGAAGCTATTTTTGGTGTTATATACACCATTGTGTCTTTTATTCTTCTTGTTGATAGCAAATCCAAGAGTGATCTCCATCTTGGTCCTCGGATCATTAAGATTGTGGACTGATTTAGAGTGTGTTTCGTGCCTTCCATTGTCTTTATTGTATCATTTGGTATCAAATCATGGCTTGACATCGTTCCCACAAGATCAATCTTGGGCTTGAGGGTTGGAAAATCAAAAGAAAAAAAAGAAAAGTTAAAAATCTGAAAATTCCAGAAAAATAGCAATCTGTCCAATTTGTGTTCTTGGCCAAAAAATTATGTTTTTGTTGTGTCTTGGCCGAGATTTGTACTTGTATTTTCATTTCACTAACACTTTGAATCTAAATCTAAGTTTGAGCTTACATTGTTGATGTTGTTGTGAACTTGAAAACTTGAAAGTACTTTGGATATTATGGGTTGTGATGGACTGTTTTGGCCTTGTGGTTATCATCTTGTTGTTGTTCTAAGCTTGACCACATGATATTGTTGTTCATTGATGGCTTAAAAACCTTTTTGTTGAAGTTTTTATTAAGGTGGAACTTGAGAAAGTATTGATTGAAGTGTGAGACCAACTTGAACCTTAAACTCCAAGATTCAAAAGTTTGTGTTCTTGGTGTTCTTCAAAAATCTTCATCTTTTGTTTAAACAAAAGTGGATGTTAGATCTAAAAGGTTGGGGGAAAAATGTGTAAATTTTGTTAGTCTTGAAAGATTCCTCAACCACCAAAGACTTTAACAACCATTTACCAAACAACTTCAACCACCAAAGAAGTTATTCACGTTTTTGTACTTTGGACGAATTTTGAAGCTTAGATCTAAGAAGTTTTCATGTGATTTGTTTGTTTTTAGTGTTAGGTTCTTGTTCCCTAACACTAAGTGAGTGTAAATCTTTGGTTTGAGATTAATCCGGTAGTTTTGAGATATTCACCATTGTTGAGTTGAAGGTTGAAGAAACTAGAAAGGTGAATCTTGAAATTTTAGGTTCTTGTTGAGGATATGTGGCTTGAAAACATGATATTGGTGTTTGGGAGTTCAAAGTATGCTTGAATATTAAAAAATCATTCAATTTGGAGTTCATTTGAATTAAGTCCCATCTTTGAATGTTCTTGGTGTTCTTCATGTTCTTCACATATTATTGAATAAGAACATTTAAAAGGCGGTAGTTTGATCCAAAAAAAAAAGAAATAAGTGTTGTATTTATTTGTCTTGAAACATATTCCAAGACATACAAAATAAGAAAGGGATAAGAAAGCTTTCAAAAGTCTTGTTACCTAAATTGGGGGACACGGACTTTCAAAAAGCCTATTTCAAGGGAAAGGTGTAAGGAAAAGTTAAGGGTGGGGACCAATAAGTTCAAAACCTTTTTCATTATTCAAAAAGGAACCCAAGTCTTGATTCCCTCCCAAAGCTAATTTTTATCTTCCAAATTAAAGTTTGACCAAACCAAATTTCAAAACTGCCACATCACCGAACTGTCATGTCATCACATTTTATTGTTCATGCAACATATTTAAGCTCAAATTTTAGATTTCTTAGTTTCATTAGTTTCATGTCTTGATTCTGAATTAATTAACAACTAGTAATTACCTACTTAGTTGTAGATTAATTGTTGAATCCATTTCTTTCGTGTCTTCATTATTTGTGTGCTTTTCTCATTTTTAACTTGTAGTAATTTCTTTGTTTGAAGTCCGTAAGTACATTTTGTTTTTGTGACTTGAGTCGATCAAACAAGAATCCATTTCGGCCACCAAGTAGAATTAATATCCTATTGACTACCAGAGTATAAGCAACTTTCAATATTCACCGATCCAATTGTGAGAATCATAAAGGTGAGTGTACACGAGTGTTGATGAGAAGCTTTTACTACTAATCTTGTTTGTTCATTGTGTAGGTACAAAGGTGATATAAGGGGAACATGTTTTTGATAGACGGGGATTATTGTGACTATAATATGGGAGACTATAATTGTAGTGGGGGGTTTTTATGGCTACGAAGTTGAGGGAGATTGCAGAAGCTACGAAAATATCTATGATCAAAACTTGGGAAGATTTGAAAGTTAATGTTTTGAGGGCAAAAATGAGGTGAATAAAGTGCCTAGTGCTTATGGTGACTTTGGAGATGATATAGGACCTCGTGATGGATCATATGATAACATTGGGGCATGTGATGAGTCTTACAATTCTTACTCTAAACCTAGATTTGGTGTTAGGTATAACTCCAAACCTAAATATGATGAGAGTACACGTGAGGAGTGTGAAGATTCATATTCTTCACCTTGTATTACTTCTTATCAGGGTCGATATAATATGAATGGTTATACTAGCCACAGTAGAGGTTGTCCAACGAGAAGAAGAGGGTATTCATCTCCAAAACCGAGGGGTACTCGTATGCTTTACAATATTGATCCAAGAAGGAGTATACACTCCATAAAGGTGGCCATTTGTGGGATATCGGGCTTCCTCATTGTGTTAAATGATAGGTACTATAGAAACTATATCGTTCCATCCATGGTTGACTACTTAAAGTTATTTCATGAGCCTTTACTTTTTCCATACTTCTTGGACAGGTATAAGGTTACCAAGAGGGTAAAAGTTGTCTTCTCCCAATATGAATACCATGAGAAGGTGTGGTACAATATTCTTCTATTAGCCTATGGTCATGTATACTTAGGTGCTGATTGTTTTGCACCACATCAAGTTTCTAATGTGCAAAATTGGCCTAATGTTGTAAGAGACCAATAGGGGAATTGCCTCTTGACTTACTTGCTGCCCAACCGCGAAGAGAAATGTCTACCTACTCCAATTCTAATTATTATGAGAGACGAAAGATTGAGAGGAGTAAGGGAGTGCACGGTGGTAATCCGAGAGTGGAAAATGAGAGGTTATGTGGAGTGAAGTGAGGGAATTACCACCAAACCATGCTAACATTGGTCGTCCTTCTATTTCTAAGGACATTAGTGTAGGTACCAACATGGCAAGCGAAGGCGAACAATGTCGAAAGGAAGTTGCTGCCCAAGCTTGTGGAGGACCTTCACATCATGACAAAGAATAATCTACTGAAGGACTTCGAGGTAAAATAGCTAACTCTTACACTTTTGTGTATGTGAATGATAATTGTGTGACTAGTAGCCCATTGAGTGTGAGTTGTAGCTTGCTTATATGTGAGTCTATTGTTTCTTTGCCACTTGATGATGATGTACATGTTGTCAGTGTGGATACACTACTTTATCCTATTGATGACCTAATCGACTCTTCTTGTAAGATCGATTTATGTCTACCTAGTGTTGAAACCATTGTGTTGAATGAAAGTACATTATCTTCTAAAATTTATGTTGATCAACTTATATGTGAAAATTACCCACCACTTGAGGATGTGTATGATGTGATTAATAAACCTCGAGTGTCTGATGATGTTGAAAATATTGATCAAAGGAATAGGAGTGAACCCGAGAGCTATTCTTGGGATAATATTGCACTTGAAATCTCTTTGAAACTTGATATTGATCTTTTAGAGAGTGATGAATGTGTTTGTTTCGAATCTTCCCGTGAAATAGATCATGCTCTATTTAGGTATAATGTCTTATTTGAAGATGATTTAAAAACTCCCAATGAACCTAGTGGTGAAAAGGATGGTATAGCTTACCTTGGAGGCTATAGACTATATGTTAACCCACTATGGTGTGACAACATTCCTCCTAAAGATGGAAATCTCTTCTTGGGAGATGAGAGTAATCTTAAGGGTAAGGAATGTGTAGTCTTGGAAGTTACTCCTTCTTCTACTTTGTGTGACTTTATTGTTAGAGTACTCATAGTGATGATTGGGAAACTAGTAGTGAGTACACACATAAGGTCACCGTAGTAGAAGTCGACTTGAGTAATACTTTTCTTTACTCTCTATTTGTTTTGGATATTATGTATGCTATTATAGAGATCATGCCATTTGGTTTGGGTAGAGACTTCAGGAAAGGAGAGTGTTATCTAGACCCGTATCTATGGTCACTCTTCCCATTTGACCCCGGTGCCAAATATGGAAATGGTGATGATGGTGCACCCAAATTTTTGCTTAGTCTCCATGATAAGCAAAGTGTCACTCTTGGTAATTCTCGTAATCAAACCTTTTATTGAGCTTTTAATATCTAATGCAAAAGATCCTTGGTTATATTGCAAATATGTGCAACCTTGGCATGTTGAGATGATTTGTTATGCTAACCCTAACCCTTATGCCATGAAGAGTTTGTATTTGTTTGTCCTCTCTTTAGTTTGCAAGGTTTGGATTTGAGGTCGAATCCCTTTTAAGAAGGGGAGGATGATACGGGAAAAATAGCCATTTTATTTTTTGATGACATCTTTAGAGGCCGACACATAGAGGCTCAAGACTTGGTCACCTCAAGAATACGAGAACATGCATAGAGGACCCATTTTGAGCATGACTTAAAGCAATCCTATGTGTGGAAGGTTACTTGGTTGCTTACATTGATGCTAACTCGAGAACCACAAGCCTTGAAGTATGAACCATACTCGGTTTTTGAGAGAATTGAAGAGGTGCCATTCATTCAAGTTATAACGAACCTTGGCTGCCCCTTTATTAAGGATATTTTAGACATTACACATGGTGTATTTACATACCATGGCAACCCCTTTCATTAAGGGCAAAATGGTCATTTTGTCTTCATTTGTAAAATATTATAAATAGGCCCCTTTGGTCTTATTTTCATGAGTTTATGAAAGATGAAAGATTGGAACATTAAAAATCCTTTCTCTTGAGAGTAGAACACTTAGTCTTAGTTAGGGCTTAGAAAAGCTAGTATTGATCTTTGCTTGGAAATGGTGGATCTTGAGGTAAGTTGATTCCCTTGGAGGTCAACGTAAGAGTGTGGTTTTGATTATTACATTCATTAGGGGTTTTTGAGTTTAATACACTCTTTAGTTCTTAATCTTGTAATAATCTTGGTTTCACTATCTATCCTTTACTTTTGTTGTTGCCATCTTGTAGTAGATTGTTTTGGGTCCTTTATTGAATCTGAAACTCTTGTTATTGTTATTCATCTTGTTCCTCATGTTTTGTAGCTGTTTTTGGTATTATATACACCATTGTATCTTGTATTCTTCTTGTTGATAGCGAATCCAAGAGTGGTCTCCATCTTAGTCCTCAGATCCTTAAGATTGTGGACTAATTTGGAGTGTGTTTCTTGCCTTCCATTGTCTTTATTGTATCATCCGTCCACATTTAGACAAGACGAAAGAGTTTTCATAGTTATCAGATCTTCAGGAGGCATGGTAAAAAAAAGCGAACATACGGAAATTAGAGGAGATTCAAGACCTTAGACTCTACGACTCGAAAATAGTACAACAAGAAAGGAAAACATTTCTAAATGCCTCGTAGCCTCTCCCTTATAAGTAAAGGACACTTTACTTGACATGGGTTTGTTGGATACCTAATGACACCAAATATGGCTCTGATACCATCTTTGTTATGACCCAAACTAGTTCCTGGCTGTGACGGGTATCTCAAGTCCCATGTGGACCCGAGAACACCCCCTGCACCTAACCAAACCAAACACAATATCCCCCAAGATCGAATGAATTCCGAACATATAATAAGATAACATGCAAAAAGCTTAAGGAAATTAAAAAACATGTCTATAACTAACGACTGTTGACCGACCAAACAACCAACATCACCCAATATCCATAGTAATCCAAATAAAGCCTTCTAAATAAAAAACCAAAACCATTCTTGTTCAGGACATGTCCCCGACTCTGACAGATGACAATGAGAATGAAAATGACAATGAAAGTAACTATCAACTCAATTCTAGGAATGAAAGATAGTGAAATGCTTAAGCCTTCTGGGGAATGGGAGTAACCAAGTGCGTAGTAACCTTATTCTAAGGTTCACTAATCTCAACAATGCCTAAATGCTAGCAACCTAGGGTAAAAGGATCCTAGAAGCATAATAAATATTTTACCTTACGGATCGGTTCACCCATCTAATCCCCAAACTTTAATAATCAAGGTTAAGTCATGGTGTTCTACCCATAATCAATCTTAACATTTACATTCACATGCAATATATAAAACACATCATCTTATGAAGAAAATTAGATAGAAACCTACCTCAAAGCTGAACCATAAATTCTTAGATCATCCACAAAACATTCATCTTTACTCTACGATCTTAAAATGCTACCACTCTATTAAAATCGTAATCTACACATCATTAGGAGTCAAATGTGACCCATATTACCATATAACAGGCCGAGTCAAGAACGAGCCCACGGGGCCTATAAATGAAATTCATAATTGAACCTATCACAAGGTCCTTCAAAGGACAAAGAAGTTGTGTTCAAAAGTTAAGCACAAATTGGGTCTCAAATCAACCCTTAAAGTTTAAGAATTCAAAGCCCTAATTTTAAAAATTTTTTCAAGAAATTGAAGGAATCTTACCATGAATTCAAAGGAAAATCATGAAATAGTCAATAACCAAGCTCTTCAAATCTTCTACAAGATTTAATCCCACTTAAACTCACTCTTTAGGGTTTAAGATCTCATGAAATGGATGAGAAATGACTAAAATTGAAAAATAAGGGGTCAATTTATACCCAGCCCAGATACTTGAGTTTTACGATTGTGACTTGGGACTTGCGATTGCCATATCTTATGGCTACACAGGTTGGTCACGATGTGACCTACATACCACGATCACACTAGTACCCTGCCAAGGGTATCATAATCACGACCCTTGGCTCGCGATAGCAACAACACCAAGTGTCAATTGAGACTTGAAATATTTCCAAGTCTCCGCCAACCCCTCGGGATCCATCTAGAATTCAGTATATGCAAACAAACTATGTAACCATACCAAATTTAACATTTTAGACTCAATGGCACAGTTAAAATTTCTATCTGAGGTCGTTTTGATGAAATGTGGGTCCTACACCTAAATTTCCAATTTCTTAACTTTTCGACCAATAGGTTGAAATAAGCCTGGGTGACTTGAGACTCGAATCAAGTGTCTACCTAGCCTAAAATTGATGTTTGGGGGCTGATGGATCTGTTGGAATTTTTGTCTGAGGTTATCTAATAGGAGTTTTTGCCTGAGACTAAATCTAAATAATAAAAACTCCATAATAGAAAAATGAGCCTAAAATCAAAACGAACTGTTCGATCACTAAACCGACATTACTGGCAAGTCATGAATGACCTATAGCCACTGTAGAAAGGCTCAAAATACTGGAAATGTAAGCAAATCAAGGAAATAACCTGGAGGGTCATTACAACTTATCTATCTTTAAAGCCTCTAACAAAACTAAATAATATTTATCGAGACAAGGTCACCAACATGATCATAGTTGAGCAAAGAAGAACGAGATGACTATGCCTTATAAGGCGAGTGAGGCTCATGAAAAGTAGAGTATTAGATCCTAATGTGAAATTTGATTACATGTTTGAGTATCTGAGCATGTATTATGAAATATAGCTGATCTGAAGTGGTTTTATACACTTTTGTATTATCATTCTTGCTTATTTTGCCTTGTTTTAAGAGTAACTTGAGTGCTTAACATGTTTGTATTGATAAAAATAAGATTCTAAGTGATAAAGTGTGTGATTAGAATGTGCAAAGTGCATTTCAAACAAGTTTGGGTTAATTGGACCACTTAGAGTTCAATCGATGAAACTAGTGTTACTTGCTTGAGCTAGGTGCTTGTCTAATCTCTTTTGATGGATTATATTGTGTTCAATGTGTTATAAATGGTTTTAATGGTGTTATTATATGCGGAACAACTTATTGGTAGTGTAAAAGACTCAAGCGAGCAAGTAAAGAGTCAAAACATGAAGTGGAAGATCATGGAGATCAGCCTAGTCTAAGCTCTTGTTTTTTATTTGTCATGATGGATGTTATGTTGTTTGAACCTCTAATTCGTGTGGTATGTTTATGTAAGATCTTTTGTGAGTTGTTTATGATGATGTATAGATGAATTGGAGGCTGGAAAACCAAGGGAGACACCACAAAGTCAAGGATTAATGGAGGAACGTCCAATACTTTACCAATTTTTGAGAAGCAAATTCCAGAGAGGTGTCGCGATAGGGGAACTTTGAGATCCCCATTTGACTCAAGCCAGCCTCGTGTCGTGACACATATTGACCCAACCAGCTAGTGTTCCATGACCCCTAGTCAAGTCATGCAAGCATCCTGGCGCGACCCCCTTCCAAACACGGCAAAGGCTGCATACCTACAACTCATATTCGGTTTGGGACTACTTGTATACAATAAATACATTTTTGTGAACATTATTATTCATCTTTGGAAGTCTTGGAACACCAAGGAGGCTACTAAATTTCATAACTTAGGTTTACATTCTTATTTTATGGTTTTTATCATTCAAATAACCTTTTGGGTGATATTTACGACTATGAGTAGCTAAGAACTCCCTTTCTGGGGTTGGAGCCGAATACTGAGTACTATTATTTTGATTTAGTTCATTGATTTGCTTGTCATTGTTGGTTGTGTGTTCAATCTTATTTTAACTATTTTGAGGCTTGATCACCCTTATAATACACCCATTGTCAACCTTGTAAACTCGGGATAGGCAATAAGGAGATAGAATGTGGGATTGAACAAAGTATGGTTCGTAGTCTCTTATGAAATAAGGAATATGAATTAGTTTCTAGGGCAGGGATGTACTTAGATACCTTACTTGATTCAAACGTAGGATGATGGATTAAAGAACTTAATTGGATTATTACATCCCCGCTCAATGATGTAGTTGTAATGTCTATATTAGGTAGTTGATTAGAGGTCGAAAGACCATGATCATACGTTAACCCTACGAATCGAAAACCAAGATAAGTGAATTGATGAATGAAAGTATTACATAGTATGATTGTTCAAAGTGCTTCAACCCTGGGTTTTACTCCTATTGATTGTCCAAGATCTTTACTTTACGCACTATTTACTTTACTTGCAATTTACAGACTCAAATATCTCTTTTGGTTACTTTTGCACCAGTTGAATCTAAACTGTAAACCAAAATATAATCGTTGTTTAACCAAGTCCCTATGGGATCGATACTTGGCTTTCATTAGTCTACTACTTGGTAGACCACGTATACTTGCGTGTGTGGTTAGGCGCTGTCAGCAGCGTAAGTACATATGAAATTATATTGGGTGTAAAGGCGGAATAAAACATAAAACGTAACTAAAAGAGAGGGGACAACCAAGAAAAACCAAAATCATAGCATAGAAGAAAGGTAAAAAGAGATAGAAATCATTAGGTTCACCTTAAAGTTCGCATTTCATCATTCATCAATTTAATGTGAAAGTTTATTAGTATAACCTACATAATCCACCATGTGAGCACAAAAGTTTGATCTCAGCCTGATCAACTAAGTCATCCCACACCTTATTATGTATGAAACATACATAACATAGTTTTTCTAGTAATGGATCTATAATACATCTAGTTAGACAACATAGAGGGAACGCCTATCTCAAATCCCAAAGGTTTAATCCAAATTCTACGTCTGCAAATGTAGCTTCAGAAACTTCTTGTAAACACTTATACCTTCTCGGTTACCTATTTTAGTCCTTTCACTTAAGTTTATGAATGTCATAACCCAATTTATAATTCATAATGGTACCCACTAAATCCCGCCACTAGGTAAGCCAAACCATAACCTAGAGCTGGATGTAATGAGTTAACTTGGTGGAAATACCCAAAAAGAGTCAAATAGGCAATCCACCACAAGAAATAAGCTAGGCAATAAAAATAGTTTAAAGGTATTCATTATATAATTACCATCCCATGACCTGGTAGAGTCAGTATAAGGGAATCTAGATATAGAAATACAATCCAAGCATCTGCAATAGTCAATACAATCTGTCTTAAAACTAATGACAAGTGATCAATATGATAGAGAGAAATGGGTGACTCAAACTCCAAGAGCTTACCCTATCTCTAGATATCAACACAATATGAACACAAATCAATGGCGGTAACTAGTACTTAGATCTACACAAAAAATATACAGAAGTGTAGTATGAGTACCAAAATAAGGGGTACTCAGTAGGTATCATCGATCGACTGAGCTAAATCATGATATAAATATGATAAAATGTAAGATACTGTAACTAAGTCAAGGTAAGGAAACAAACCTGAATCAACTCTAACATCGATGAGCATACACAGGTAAATAAACGAAAATAATAGCATAACATTACATAAAGCATTAACACAAGCATTCATAGTTACAAAATTGGTGTCCGTACACCAATTAGGATGGAAAAGTAAATAACACATCGCAAGCTCCTATAAGCCTGAAAAATACAAATAAGATAGCATATCCCACCATCATCATTTATCAATGCTCATAATACCATTGGAATTTATCCAAGTCATGCCGCACTATAGACATTGCTTTCCCATATTCATCACTTATCAATTAATCAACAATTATCAACTAGTTATTATTTACTAGAATTCATTTATGTCATACCACATTATAAGCTGACAGTTCCCAAGTGCACACACAAGTGTATGTGGTCTTATTAAGTAATATAGTGGCTTTAAGAAAGCCCAAGTATAGATCTTTCAGGGACTTGTGTTCACCGCCTATCTAATTTTAGTCTAACTAATTGAGAAAAAATAAATAATAAGAGAGTTAGTAATTTTATACATTAAAAATAAAATAAATAATGCGTAAAAATAAATTTTTGGAACAATCAATGGAGAAAAGGCCAGGGTTAAAAGCACTTCGAACAATCATACTATGTTTTTGAATTTTATTCGTCAACTTGCTTATCGTGGTTGTTGATTCATAGGGTTAATTGCATGATCATGGTTTCCCAACCTATAATCTTTTACCTAATGTAGACATTACAACTATATCGTTGAGCGGGGATGTAATAATTCAACGAAGTGAATTAAAGCTATCATCCCACATATGAATCAAGTAAGGCATCTAAGTACATCCCTGTCCTAGACGCTAAGTTTAATTCTTTATTTTATAAAAGAATAAAAACCCAAACTTTTTTTATTCTCATATTCTATCTCCCTATTTTCTCTCCCGAGATCAAAAGGTTGACAATATATATATTCTAAGGGTCGGGAATCCTTAAAATAATTAAAATAAGAATAAACAAACAATCAAATATGATAAAAAAATTAATCAAAATTAATCCAAAATAATAATAATCATATTCTTGGCTTTAACCCTGGAATAAGGGTTTTTAGCTACTAATATTTATAATCACAATCCAAATATTTGAATATATGATATGAAAAATTAAAGACTAAAAATAAAATTAAAACTTAATAAATCGTGTAGCAGTCTCCGCAATTTTCTCCAAATCCGTGTCTTGCGTGTGTATCAGGCTCTCCCTAATTGTGACCAACCATTCCCCCTTTTTAATTGTCCACGAATTCCCCCTTTATGCTGTCCAGCTGTCCCCCACCAGCAAAGTCCCACTTTGTGCATAATATAATATATAAAAGAACTAATTGTGGTGTGATTTTAAGACTTACACGCGTCCCAGGGAAAGATTCCCACATTTTACCTTATTTTCGAAATTTCAGTCCGTGTCGGTGCTTTTAACTTGATGTGTTCAATTAGAGATGCGACTCGTAAGTTAATGCGTTCATCGATTCGACGCGTTGACTTCACATCGTCTCACTGGAATTTGCGTTCAAAAATTTGGTTAAGTGTGGAACATTCTATCCTTTGTCCATGCCTTTTATAGTGTTGTTTCCATGAATTCCGAGCCTGTTTATCATCAATATATCATCGTATTTAGTTCACCAAGCCTCCTACAATATCATACACCACATATTCAAGATTAAAACAACACAATATTATCAACAACAAATCAAAACAAGAGCTAAATAAGGCAAATTTGTAATGATCTTCCACTTATTATTCCGACTCTTGACTTAATCAAATTAAGTTTTGCACATTACAAACAAGTTATTCCACTCATAATTACACCATTAAAATATTTGAAATAAATTAAACACATTAGAATCCACCGAGACCAACTAGACACACAACTAGCTTAAGCTAGTAAAACTAGTTTTCCGAGTTGAACTCTAAATTACTCAATTAAGCACAAACTTGTTTGAAAAATATTTTGAACATTGTAATCACACGCTTGGACACTTAAATGCTTATTTATATCAATATGAACACGTTAACCACACAAATTGCTCTCAAAACAAGGCAAAATAAGCTAGAATAATGATACTAAAGTGTATAAAATCACTTCAAATCATAAGCCTTACCTCATTTTCAGACTTAGCCAAATTGCTATTTTCAATCTTACACCACAATATCATCAAATCATAATAAGGATATCAACATAGCATAATATGCATATCCGAACTCAAACCTGTATATATATAATCGATATTAGAACTTAAACTAGTAAATATATCATCAATAGCCAGATTTGAACTGGTAAATATATCATCAATATCATATACATCTTTTGAACTCGAACCAGTAATTATAAATATATCAACATAATCAATAGCATAAGTAATAGCATAATCAATAGGCATCAACCCCCGCATAACCAACTTAACCATCAAGTGTCAAAATTTCTCAATATTACCTCCACAAGCATTTATAAGAGTCTAACGAGCGTATAAAGGTCTACATAAGCTAACATGCGTCTTTGACTAAGGTGGGTTAAGAGCCCACTTCTAATCCTTGAAGTTCCATTTTAGGAAAATTCTACCCAAACTAGGCTTAAGGTATCTAATTCCACTTTTAGATGTTAAACAATCCTCAATTTTCCCTATTATAGGAAATTCACCAAAAATATAAGCAACTAGGTCAATTATGCCTAACTTATGATTTTCGATTAGCCTAAACGGTCCAACTAACCTAAACATTGAAATCCATAATATCAACGCCTAAAACCCACCCCAAATCTATCATAATATCATACAAATACTATTAACTAGATCAATCTAACAAGGGGCAAAACCTCACTTACTTCGATGCCGAAGAAAGCTCAACGATCTGCTAAACCACCATTTTTTCCTTTTGTGAAGCCTGCTCAATATGCTGAGTTATCATAAACACATTCTAATCATCAATATGAGAATAATGATACCCATATTACACCATTGTGCTTCGGGTTCAAAAATCACATCAAAACCCCGTGTAGGTCCCACCTATGAAAATCATATATCCGAAACCAACCCAACATTCTTATATGCTCAAGGAGTCATTAACCTGAAAATAGGTGAAATCTAAGCTAAATTTGGGCTAAAATCAAGTCCTTAAGGTTTTGGGGTTTTGAGCTAGAAATCAATAAAATCCACCAAGAATAGGGTTCATCTTACCTCAAATCGGAAGGATAATCTAAAAAACTAGTATTAATCAAGCGTCCTAGTCACCCACAAGCTTCAATCCCACTCTATCTCACTATTTAGGGTTTATGATCTCAAGTAAATTAGTGAAAAAAGAGCAAAATCGGGCAAAAAGGGTCAATTTATACCTTTTCCAGGTTCTCGAGAGTCGCTATCGGACCCCGCGGCTTATGATCGCGGTATCTCTCTTATACCACACGAGTCAGAATCGCGATACCCTTTTTGCGATCATGGCATCTTCTCTTCTCAGCAAGTTGCGATCGCAGCCAAAATCACCACTATCGTGGTGCACTAGTGATATAAGAAGCACGAGGGAAACAGGAAACAAACACCAAAACAGTCCACTAATCTTAAGGATTTGAGGACTCTTTTGAAGACCACTATCGGATTCGCTATCAACAACATAATAACAGGATAAAGAGGTGTGGTTTTAACACCAAAACAGCCACAATATAAGATGAACAAGATGAACATAATGGTTACAAAATTCAGATTCAACAAGTCACAAAAACAGTCCACTATGAATTTACAAAGTGCAATAAGATAAAGATAGGTAGATAGACCAAATGAAGGAATAATATTAACAACCCAAGGCTTGTTACACTCTTGGACCTTTAATACTACACACAACACAAACCTATCTCTTACGTTGGTACAAGAGTTACCTCGTTCTCCTAAGCATCCAATGTTTCCAAGCTTGAATCCAACACGAGTGATTCCACACTCAAGTTGATTTCCCTAGTTACAAGTTTCAGATTTGTGGTCTTCTCTCCTTAGAGAGGAAATACTTTTAAGTGTTATACAACATCCATATTCAGTAAAGTCTAATGAATGAAACCCTAGAAGGTTGTATTTATAATGTATTACAAGAATAGTGTGAAGTGTACAAAATGACCCCTTAGTCAAAGTCTTCAAGTGGGCTCCCTTGGAGTGTATTGTATGGACTAATTTTGGAACCTATTTAGGCCTTCCTTTGCACTTTACGTGTACACTCCAAGTCACGGGTCAATTCACTCTCGCACTCACCCACCTTTGTGGTCTTACCCGTATCATCTCCCCTTCTTAAAAAGGATTCGACCTTGAATCCATACCTTGCAAAATCAATAGAGAAGACACACAAGCACACATCTTCATGCCACGAGGGTTAGGGTTAGTGCAACAAAAATCAATCTAACAAATAACATCATCATGCCAAGGTGGTACACACTTGAAGTACAACCAAGAATCCTTTAGGTTGATCGTGAAAAGTTTAGTACAAATGTCACAAAGAAAGTGGCTATGATGAACATCAATAAATAATGAGCATGGGCCGAGACAACTCTTACCATACCCTAAGATGGTACCGGGATCAAATGGGAGAAGTAGCCATGGACATAGGTTTCGGCCACTCTCACTTTCCCCTAAGGTGTCATCCTCAAAATTAGGCATACCCTCTAGATCATTAGTGGAAATATCATGAGCACAAAGAGGGTAGAGAAAGGTGTCACACAAGCTAACTTCAGCTATGGTGTCCTTATGCATGTACTCACTAGCTTCAAGTCCATCACCACTAGTATGCTGAACATAAGGAACACATAAAGAAGAAGTAGATGGAATTTCTAAGCATGCACCGCCTTTTATTTCAGGAGAATAATACCCACATATATATAAATCACCATGGGTAGCAAAGGAATCATTCACAAAAACATTTTTACAAGAATAATCACATTTTGGGTTTCCCAAACAATCAAGCAATCTGGTCATTTTTACCCGATTGACTATTCTTTTTCAAGACTACACATTCCCTACCCTTAATAGTACTCTCATCTTCCAAGAAGAGGTTTCCATCTTGAGGAGGAATGTTGTCACACCATAGTGAGTTAGCATATAGGCTATAGCTTCCAAGACAAGCCATGCCATCAATATCACTTGCACCACTAGGTTCATTAGGAGTAAATAAACTATCTTCAAACAAGACATTGTGCCTAAAGAGTGAATTATCTAACCCGCGGATAGATTTGGAACTTTCACTCTCTAAGGAATCATTATCAAGTTTCAAAGATATGTCAAGCACATGATTAACCCTATGAGCCAAACAAACATTAGCATCTTTATAACAATATAAGCTCATAGGGTCACTCCTTTTTCCTTGAACAACATCTTTAAATTCTTCACTCACTTGAGATTCATTAATCACATCACACATATCCTCAAGTGGTGGGAAAGTTTTACTCACAAGTTGGGCAGCAACTTCCTCCGGGAAGCTCTCAACGCAAGGTGCTTAGACAATTGGATTTTGTGGATAGAGTTTGGGTAGCAATTGGCGTATAATTTCAATGTGCGTTTCATATCTTCAATATTGTCATTGATACGATCACATGTGGCATTGAAATTATGGAAAGTCATTGTACCTAACAAAAAAGACACAACAAACAAAGAAAACAAACAAACTTGTTAGATCAAAAATGCCTCACCACATTCTCACTCTCGGTTTTACCTCACACTTGGTTTCACAAGTGTTGAAAGCCAGCTTGTACTTCGTGAGTGATTGAGTGTCAAGTCTACTCTTGTCCCGAAATGGATTTTTGTTTAAAACTCAAACGAAATCTTGTGGGACTTGAGTCAAGAACTAACACAAATTCAAAAATATAAAAGTACACAACAAACATAAACACAAACAAACGGACACAAAAGTAACTTACAAGCTAGTAGGAGATTACTAGGTTGTCAATTAGTGTTCGAACCAACAAACGAACTAAGAGACAATAAAATGAAACTAAGAAATCTAAAATTTGAGCCAAAATTGTTACATGAACAGTAAAAAAACAATGATGTGGTAGTCACGTATTGATTGTGGTTAAGTCTTGGTCCCATTGTAATTTGGGAAGGATGACAATTGGTTTTGGAGGGAATACACAAGTCTTGAATCTCTACAAGTCCACTCTTAAAAGGATGACTTTTTTCTTGTACTAGTCCCACAAGACAAGGTTCTTGAAACAAGAAAAAGTAGTTTGTCCCAAAACACAAGGTTCTTGAAATAAGAAAAAGCTGAAAAGTAGAAGTCTAGTCTAGGGAGTGTTGGGAAATGGTTGATAAAGTCTTTGGTGGTTGTAGGAAAAGTCTTTGAGCCACAAATCTTACACCTTAAATCTTGGATTTATGCCTTGAAAGACTAACATCAATTCACACTCTCTTTCTTTAACTTATAAGATCAACAACCACCTTTTCTTCAACAACATATAGAGATGGTGAAGAACACCAAGAACACAAACTTTGAGTCTTGAAGTTCTAAGGTTCAAGTTGGACCCCAAACATCAAAAACACTTTTCCAAACTTAAAATACACGATACAAACTCCACAATACACGTTCAAACCTTGAACCAACAACACACCACAGGTCCAAAACAGTCAAAACTTTAAATCCTCAACAACAATACCAACAACAATCTGTCAAGTCCAAGTTCATAATAACAACATCAACAACAAAGGCTCAAATCAAGATATTGACTAAAAGTTTTAGTGAAGAACAATACTAACAATAGACACTTAAGACAAGTAAAAATTACGGCCAAGACACAGCAAGAACACAATTTTTGGCCAAGAACACAAAGTGGACAGATTGCTATTTTCTAGGAATTTCCTTTTTTTTTCAAGTCTCAAGTCCAAGATTGATCTTGTTAGAATAAAATAAAAGATGGCTTTGATACCAAATGATACAAGAAGCACAAGGGAAACTCAAAACAAACACCAAAATAGTCCACTAATCTTAAGGATTTGAGGACCCTTTTGAAGATCACTATCGAATTCGCTATCAACAACACAATAACAAGATAAGGAGGTGTGTTTTCAACACCAAAACAGCCACAATATAAGATGAACAAGATGACCACAATGGTTACAAAATTCGGATTCAACAAGTCACAAAAATAGTCCACTATGAATCTACAAAGTGCAATAAGATAAAGATAGGTAGATAGACCAAATGAGGGAATAATATTAACAACCCAAGACTTGTTACACTCTTGGACCTTTAATATTACACACAACACAAATCTATCTCTTCTCCCAAGCATCCAACGTTTCCAAGCTTGAATCCAACACGAGTGATTCCACACTCAAGTTAATTTCCCTAGTTACAAGTTTCAGATTTGTGGTCTTCTCTCCTTAGAGAGAAAATGTTTCTAAGTGTTATACAACATCCATATTCAGTAAAGTCTAATGAATGAAACCCTAGAAGGTTGTATTTATAGTGTATTACAAGAATAGTGTGAAATGTACAAAATGACCCCTTTGTCAAAGTCTTCAAGTGGGCTCCCTTGGAGTGCATTGTATGGACTGATTTTGGAACCTATTTAGGTCTTCCTTTGCACTTTACGTGTACACTCCAAGTCTCGGGTCAATTCACTCTCGCACTCACCATCTTTCGTGGTCGTACCCATATCAACTAGATACAGTAGTGGACTTGGAATTTCCCAAGTCCCTGCTAAACCCACGGGACTTATTCGAAATCCCATATATGCAAATAAACTATATAACGTACCAAATAAAAATCTTCAAAACTCAATGGAGCAATTAGATTTTCCATTCGAGGTCTTTTCGACCAAATGTGGGTCCCATTCCCATATTTTATTTTCTTAACTTTTTGACTAATAGGTTAAAATGAGCTCTAGTGTGTCAGGAACCAAACCAATGGTCCACCTAGCCTAAAATTGACATGTTAGAGTTGCTGGCGCATTTAGAATTTACATACGTGGTCGTCTTACTAATGTTTTTGCCTGGTGCCCATTAGAAATTAGCGAAGACTTCAAAATAGGGAATTGGCTCTAAAACACAAATGAACTACTCGGTTACTGAATTGTCAGTTCTAGCCAGTCATAAATGACTTAGGGTAGCTACAGAAAATCCTTTAATGCAAAAATAAGCAGAAATACAAAAAATGACCTGAAGGATCATTATAATATCCTTTACTAAAGGAACTTTCATCCACGAAAGTTAAGAATTAAGATGTACTTGAAGTCTTAAATAGGTGAGGATACTGAGTTTTTATCTCACTCTCGATCTCCCAAGTGGCCTCCTCTACTGGGCAGCATGTCACGCCTCACTCCTATTCGAGCAGACAGGCACTCGTAGTCATAAAGGCCCAAGAGAACCAATTCATAACCTTGTACTTCTCATGTATGTAACTATGACAACCAAAGGTTCTAACCAACATGATATTATGTATCAATGAGAATAATTACATAGGCAAACACAAATTTATATATACAACACTTGGCCGTTGGGGCCACCACGTCTAAGAAAAAACACTACCATAACTTTACATTAGTCTACAAAGCCTCTAAAAGATACATAGACTTAGTTAGGGTCGAGACAAACCCCCTTCTTTCTCTTGACTCACTGCATAATACCAAAATATATGGAATAGACTCGGAAAGCCTTGAATTAACCTGGAGCTCACCAGTAGTCACTGAAAAGCCTGCGGTCATACTAGTGAGGTGTATGAACTGAAGTACCTGTGCTTGCAGCATGAAATGCAGGTCCTCTGTGAGGGATGTCAGTATGAAAATATGTACTGAATATGTAAGGATGAAGGTAACAACATACGATACAAGAGCTCAATAGAAATCAGATACAAGTGTATAAGTAGTACTAGTAAACCACCTTTATATATACTTGTGGGGCTACATACATTACGTTTCTTTCTCCATTTTTACCTTTCTTACTTCATAATCTTTGTAAGCCATATATAATACAAATGACCAGCTGATCAGTGGTAAATAGATAAATTAGGATCGGCCCATGCTAGGCTTACACCCCTAAGCTGCCACCTATATATAAAGATTGGGATCGGCCCTTGCTAGGCTTATGCCCCTGAGCTGCCACTCGTTTTACAGATTTGCATTACTTAGTTTATTTAGCCTTTGAGATTGTTACTTTGGTGGTCATCACATTATGGTACCTTGAACCAATAATCTGCTAATACGAGACATATAAATGGATACTTAATGCAACAACAATGAGGTAGGGAGCTGTTGGCACATAAAATGAAGTATTTAGAAGCTGAAAATACACTTGGGTCTTATTTGAGTAAACGGAGAACTTCTGAAATTTTCTAGTGAAAATAGATGTGCAGGTAAAATAATAAGCATGTATAACACATTAGAGAGTGGGAACAAGGTAATTGGAAACGTGGAATGTAATGTGCTACTATTACGTATCACTTGTTATAGGATAATCTTAGAAGCTTACTTGATGGAACAAATGTTCGATTTCATAACAAAGAGTACATAATGGAGTATACCTTACATACCTGGTTGTACAACCCAGCCCAACTTGACTTCCTGCCCTTTTAGATTACTTATCTACAATAAAATATATGGTAAACTAATATTAGAAACCAACCGTCACATTTTGGCTATTTAACTTCACCAAAACAACAATTGGGCAGTAAGCCTTTACTCTATCAATCAAGGGTGTTATCTTAACCCTTTTCTCCTTTAATTACATCCACATACCATACATGTTCTTATAAGATTCACGGAAACCACTTCAGCTTCATTACACATTCCAAACAATACGCAAAATAGATTGCGTAATAACAAATGCAATAATTCGTTTCGTGGTGTACCACCACACCTTTCTTCTATTTTCCAATCCGAATTAGTCACACCTTTCTCCAACAAAAACTTGGCAGACCACAACATATACACACAAAAGATTCCACAAAACAGCCCCAAATTCCTTTTATAGCAATCAGTTATTAAACTCATCATGTCTTGAGTTCTCAATAACAACATATCTATAATTCTCTATCAAATTCATATACTTGGAGAACAAAATGGAGCAGTCACCTTACCTCAATTCTGCAACTTGTTCTTTTAAATTTGAACTCCTTAAGAACTTCAACTTTCACTTTCCTTCACACTTTAAACCAAAGAAGAAAAGAAAAGTTCCTTAATATCAAAGAAAAGTGAGCAGGTTGGTTGTTCTATATTCTGCCATATACTTATAATAAGCACTTCTAACATTTTTTCCTAATCTTCCATGAGATAATTAAACAAAAACTAAAGTGTTTTCACTTAGGGCTGCAAAGGTTGGGGTTTCTTCAAGAACCCTAGAAAAGAAAATAGGGCTGCTCCTAGTTTCTTAAAAGGAAGTAGAGAGAGTTTGTGAAGTGTAACCCTTTTTTATGACTTAATAATGAGGGAAATGACCAGCAACTTCTTCTGATAAAGCCTCTATTTTTTTCCATCCACCTAGCTGATTTTGGACCATAAATTTAATCAAATTGGCCCAAGTAGGTGATGCACCTACTTAAGGAGTTCAAGCAGCTCAAAATATCAAAGTAGGTGATGCACCTACTTGCTTAATTTCTTAGTTGGGCTCAATTATATTTGGGCCTTGGTAGATTTGAGCATTGGGCCTTTTTTCCATTTTTCTTCTTCTTTTACTTAATTGGGCCCAAATAAGTATTCTAATAAAGGCCCAAATCTGATTCATGGACGGTGTCCATTAACTTGAATCATATAGCTCAAGTAGGTGACTCACCTAATAGCTTAATTAAGTCAAGCAAGCACCTCAATATTTTGTTCTATTTTCAGCTCTTAACCCCTTTTAATCTAACCTTAAACTTATACACACTTGATCACTTTAAAATTCAGATTCAAATACAAACTTACGATCCCAAGTTTAAATAGTTGTATCGACGTTAACTTGGTCCCATAACATTAAACTGTACGGGCAACATCTATAACTCCATCTACACCATTAATACTTGCATAACAAATCTCATCCGTTACCTATACCACAAGGCTATACCAGGTTCCATGTAATTAGAACAAGTACAAGCAAAATACGGGATGTTACACAGTACCTCCACACTTCTACTCGGGAATGGGCAATCTCTAAATCAAACCACCTGGATCCTGATGTTCGGCCTTTACCTGCTGGCAACAAAGGCAACAAGATACAAAGTCCCCTACATCACTCTTTATATGACTCCACCAATAATATTGTCTCAAATCTCTATACATCTTAGTTGTACCTGAATAAATAGAACATCTAGAGTTGTGAGCCTCATGCTAAATCAAGTCATCAATCCTCGAAACACAAATATAGCCATCAAATCACAAACACCCTCAGAATCTATGGTGTTCCTTCTAGACTCACCACTCAACACCTGATTACAAAGGAAGAAAAGCTTACTATCCTCAAATTGGCGACCCGAATCTACTCAAAAGGTGAAAACCTCACCTCAACACTAGCAAGAATCCTCCTAGGGTCTGAAATATCAAGGCAAAGTGACAACAACCTCTAAGAAACTGAAATACTAGCCAAGATACCCATGCTCACTATCTTCCGACTCAAGGCATCCACTACCATATTTACCTTGCTTGGATGATACAAGATGGAAATATCATAATTTCTAAGCAACTCTATCCATATACGCTGCCTAGCATTAAGCTCCCTCTGGGCCATAGGATGTTGAAGATTGTGATAATCAATGAAAATCTCACAATGCATATCATACAGATAATGCCTCCAAATTTAAAGCACAAAAACTACTGCTGCAAACTCTAAATCATGAGTGGGGTAGTTGTGCTCGTGCACCTTAAAAAATCTCGAGGCATAAGCAATAACATGATTCTGCTGTATCAAAACACAACCTAAACCAATACTAGAAGCATCAATATATGATCAATCCCTTACCCTCAATAGAAAGATCTAGAACAGGAGCCGAAGTAAGAAAATCTTTGAGCTTTCCAAAGCTCAACTCATACTCCTTGGCCATAAAAAGGAACCTCCTTTCGATTTAATCTGATCATAGGCATTGAGTAGTAGCAAAACTCTCGACTAGTCACCCATAATAACCGGCCAACCCAATAAAGTTACGAACCTCAATAAGAGATGTAGGTAGCCCAATCACGAATTGCCTCAATCTTAGCCAGGTCTACCATACTTAGACACCACATGTCCAAGGAATGTCACCGACTCAAGCCAAAACTCACACTTGGAGAACTTGGCAAAACTCACATGATCTCTCAAAGTTTGGAGCACGATCCTTAAATATTGTATATGATCCTCTCTACTTCTCGTACACAAGGATGTCATCGATAAACACAATCATGAAGGAATCCAATAAGGCCTGAATAATCAATTCATCAAATCCATGAATGCGGGTGGGGCATTAGTCAAGCCAAATGGCATCACAAAGAACTTTAATGACCATTATGGGTCCTCAAAGATGTCTTCGAGATATTCTCGCTTGAATTCTCAACTGATGAACCAGATCTCAAATGGATCTCAAAAATCACTGTCGCACCCTGATGCTGGTCAAACTGGGATAACGGTTCTTTACAGTCCCTTATTAAGCCACCTATAATTAATACACATACGTATGGATCCATCTTTCTTCTTCACAAATAATACAAGAGCTCCCCAAAGAGACATACTCGATCTAATAAAACCCTTACCAAAAAGATCCTAAAGTTTAGAATTCAACTTTTTAAGCTCAGAAGGAGCCATATGGTAAGGTGCCATAGAAATAGGTCGGGTGCCAGGCTTGAGATCAATAGAAAACTCAATCTCATGGAAAAGAGAAATATCGGTAGGTTGGTAGGGAATACATTAGGAAACTCACAAACTACAGAACAGAGTCAAGAAATAGACTCTCCGCACTAGTATGATAAATATAAGTGAGATAAGGCTTGCAATCCCTTGAAATAAACCTACTAGCATGAACATATGAAATAATCCCAGTCGGCTCGTGGCTAACCGCTCCTTGCCATACAATTGGGGTACGCCGCGCATGGCTAAGGTAACGGTCTTGGCAAGACAATTCATGACCGCATAATAGTAGGATAACCAATCCATATCTAGAATAATAAGGTTAGCATACGATCAATATCTCTAACAGTCATAACAAATAATCTGAAAACTTGATCCACTACTAATGAATCACCTATTGGAGTAGTTACGTGCAATGGCACAAATAATAAATCACAAGACAACTCCAACCGTGGTGCATAATATGTAGAAATATAAGAATAAGTAGATCCCAGATCAAATAAAGAAAGGTTCGACTGGAGGCATACCATAATCGTAACTGTAACAACAACATTCAAAGTCTTAGCATTAAGCATAGAAGGTACTGCATATAATTGACCATGCCCACCACCTGATTAGGCACCTAA
The DNA here is from genome assembly GCF_002878395.1 of Capsicum annuum. Classification (NCBI taxonomy): domain Eukaryota; kingdom Viridiplantae; phylum Streptophyta; class Magnoliopsida; order Solanales; family Solanaceae; genus Capsicum; species Capsicum annuum. The sequence goes on along the minus strand of NC_061115.1, from coordinate 102,695,705 downwards.
CCGACCTCCTGTCCTGCTTGCCTGAGAACCTCCTTGATTACCCTAGGAAGCACCCCTGCGACTATACGAACTGCTTCTAGTTGAGGATGAACTGCTTTAATAGAGGAAACACTTTAAGATAAAACAACAATCACCCCACGATTAGGGCACTCTCGAGAATAATAACCAAAAGATCTACAACAATAATAGTCTCCTTGAGCTGAACCAAAACTAACAGATTCAGCTGGCCCAGATAACCACCACGACTAGAATAGGAATATGATGAGCCCCTCAAAGACTGACCACCAACCTGACCAGGGTGATCACTAGTACTAGACTAACCTCTGTCAGTAATTTGGAGAGCTGCCTGAACCGGTCGACTGGGCTAACTTTGAGAATGATAGGATGGACACGAAGAATACCAACCATGAGAACCACTACCTCTGAATTAGGAACTACTATGGCTCCTACAGAAACTGCCCTAATTTGTAGGCCTCTTATTATTTCTCCCTTGGGCCTCATAATGCATCTCCCCATCACCGAGCGTGATCTGAAACCTCAGCAAAAGACCTTTCTACAACAACTAAACCCTCTGGTAAAGCAACAAACTCTCTCATACTCAGTATCCAAAATAAAAGTAGCATCCTTATCCAACTCATGAAAATGAGCCTCATAATGTACAACTATCACGGAGCCCTGTTCCAATCTAGAAAACTGATCTCTTAGGCTATTCCTAAGGTTGCAAGAAATGTACTTCTTCAAGAACATTTTGGATAATTGAGTCCATGATAAGAGAGAAATCCAACTGGTCTAGAATCTATATAACCTCTCCACCAATTTCAAGCAGCGAAATCCAAATGAAATATAGTGTAATCCACACCACGAGTCTCAACAAGGCCTAAATTATGGAGCCTATTCTCATAAGTAATCAGAAACTCATATGTATCTTGCATAAAGCACCAAAAAACCTAGGTGGAGCCAATCTCAAGAATCTACCCAATATCTTCTGCTTCTCAAAAGACAGCAGGCTGGGAAACCAGTAGATGAGAACCTATCAGCTGAGCAACCACCGATGTAGGAGGGACCTTAATTCTAGGAGCCGCAGCTACATATTGTGCCCTCACTTCCATACCACTCTAATCTGTAGACTGTGCAGTATTAGATAACACACCGCCAACTATCCCTAAAAGTTGAACTAGGGTATCTTAGTTCACTAAAGAAGAAATAAACTCTGGTAGGGCCTGGGTTGGTCCCTGATGCACCACTGACTGGGGTGAAAGAATCTTTGGCTCAGGAACGAGAATAGGGTCTGGTGAAGGACTCCTATCTTGGCCCTTAGTTGGGACACATCTCTAGGCTGTCCACGACCTCTGGGTCGTCTATGAATAGGAGTAGGATCCCTAGGCTCAATCTCAAGACCTTCCTCGCGTGTAGTAGTAGCACGTGTCTTGGCCATCTACGAAAGAGTGAAATCAAAGGAATGTTCTATAACCCAACTCAGACTCTTAGCAAGATATGAGCGAAAGAAGTGAAGAACTCCTAATAATGTCCTATAGCTTCCCATAAATAGAAAACAGATGCCTTTGTTCCAATCCATAGGCCTCTATTAGACACTTGATCTTGTACCAACAATACCGATGTAGCCTAAGCTCTGATACCAATTCATCATGACCTAATTTAAGAGTCATGATGGCACCTAATAAACCCAACTAGTTGGTAAGCGGAACCATAACTCAGAGTTGGATGCAATGTGTCAACTTGGTGGAAATAACCCTAAAGAGCCAAATAGGCAATCCAACACAAGTTATAAGCAAGGCAAAAAATAGCTTAAAGGTAGTCACTATATAAATACCATCCCACGGCCTAGTAGAGTCAGTATAAGAGCATCTAGAAATAAAAGTGCAACCAAAGCATCTAGAATATTCACTATAAGCTATCTCAAAATTAGAGATTAAAAATAAGTAAGATAGAGGGAAATGGGTGACTCGGTCTCCAAGAGCTCACCCTATCTTCGAATATCAAAACAATACGAACATGAAACAATGGCGACAACTAGTACTCAGATCTATACCAAAAAAGTACAGAAGTGTAATATAAGTACCAAAACAATGAGTACTCTGTAGGAATCATCAGCCGACTATGCTAAATCATGATATAAGTATGACAAAATGCAAGATACCATAACTAAGTCAAGGTAAGAAAACAAACCTGAATCAGCTCCTATATCGCCATGCATATACAGATAAATAAATTAAAATAATAACATAACATAGCATAACATAAAGCATTAACACAAGCAATCTTAACGACAAAATCGGTGCCCATACACCAATTAGTGCGAAAAAGTAAATAACCGATCGCAAGCCCCCCTAAGCCTGAAAGGTAAAAACAAGATAGCATATCCTACCATCCTCATTTATCAACACTCATAATACCATTGGAATTCATCCAAGTAATGCCATACTATAGCCATCGCTTTCCCATATTCATCACTTATCAATTAATCAACATTTATTAACAAACCATTATTTCACTAAAATCCATTTATATCATACCACATTATAACCTTTTTCTCATTTTTAAACTTAGCCAAATTGCTATTTTCAACCTCACACCTCGATATCATTATATCATAATAAGGATATCAACATAGCATAATATGTATATCCAGACTCAAACTAGTATACATATATAATTAATATCCAAACTTGAACCAGTGAATATATCATCAATAACTGGACTTGAACTGGTAAATATATCATCAATAGCCAAACTTGAACCGGTAAATATATCATTAATATCATATCATCTTCCAGACTCAAATTAGTAATTATAATTATATCAACATAATCAATAGCATCATCAATAACATAAGTAATAACATAAACAATAGGCATCAACCCCCACATAACCAACATAACCGTCAAGTGTCAAAGTTTCTAAATATTACCTCCATAATCATTTCCAAGAGTCTAACAAGTGTATAAAGGTCTACACAAGCTAACATATGTCTTAGCCTAAGGTGGGTCAAGGGCATATTTCTAATCCCCGAAGTTCCATTTTAGGAAAATTCTATCTGAACTATTATTAAATTACCTAATTCCTCTTTTAGATGTTAAACAAGCCTCAATTATCCCTAATGTAGGAAATTCACCTAAAATATAAGCAACTAGGTCAATTTTGACTAACTTACGATTTTCAATTAGCCTAAATGATCCAACTAACCTAAGCATTGCAATACATAATATCAATTCCTAAAACCCATCCCAAATCTAGCACAACATCATAAAAATACAATGTCTAGCTCAATCTAACAAGAGGAAAACCTAGCCTACCTCGACACCGAAGAAAGCTCAACAATCACTAAACCACAACTTTTTCCTTTTGAGAAGCCTCCTCAATATGCCAAGCTATCCTAAACACATTCTACTCATCAATACGAGAATAATGATAAACATATTGCACCATTGTGCTTCGAGTTCAAAAATGACGTCAAAATCCCATGTGGGTTCCACTTATGAAATTTGCATTTTCGAAATCAACCCAACATTCTTACATGCTCAAGGAGTCATTACCCTAAATAGGTAAAATCCAAGATAAATTGGGGCTGAAATCAAGACCTAAGTTTTTGGGGTTTTGAGCAAGAAATCAATAAAATCCATCAAGAAAAGGGTGACTTCTTACCTTAAATCGAAAGGATAGTCGTAAAAACTAGTATTAATCAAGCTTCCCAATCACCCACAAGCTTTGACACCAATCTATCCCACTATTTAGGGTTTATGCTATCAAGAAAATGAGTGAAAAATGGGCAAAATTGGCCAAAAGGGGTCAATTTATACCCTTTCCAAGTTTTCGAGAGTCGATATCACGACCCCAAGGCTTACGATGGTGATATCTCTTTTCTGCCACACAAGTTGCGATCTCGGTACCCCTTTCACAATTGCAACATCTTCTCTTCTCAGCGAGTCACGATTGCATCCAAAAGCGACACTATCACGATGCACCAGATCAGTAGTGGACTTAGAATTTTTCAAGTCCCCACCAAGACTGTGGGATACATCCAAAATCTTGTATATGCAAATGAACTATGTAACCATGTTACAAACTCAATGGCTAATACGAGAAAGACAAGAGAAGGCTCAAAAACTACTTAAAACAGTCCACAAATCAACTAGAACCCGAGGACCCCTTTGAGAACAACTTTCGGCAAACAATAACAACACAAAGATTACAAGATACAAGGTGTATTTTAACACCAAAACAGCAACAATGACACAAGATGAAAAAAGTCACAGATTCAACATAAACACAAGGGATAGAAAATAAAGATAGATAGTGAGACCAAGATTATTACAAGATTAAGAACGAAGTGTATTTCAACACTAACCCCTAATGAATGTAACAATCAAAACCACACTCTTACGGTGTGATAGCCTAAAGACTACCAAACACATAAAATTGGCTGCTAAGATGCAAATTCCAGCAACCAAACAAAGAGAAAACAACACATAGAATGGAGATGAAGAAGAAGATTACTTGAAATTTAAAGATAGATAGAAAGACTCTTACTCCTATTCAATGATTAGTACTAGAAGATGTTTCAAAATCTTCAGCACACCTCACAAATAAGAGTTCAAACCTTCCTCTTAGGTGACCCAAAGGAAACATTTTTCCCCAAGCACACCTTACTTGCCAATTATCCAAGACAAATGAAAACCCTAACTTTCAAGTGTTCAAGGACCAAGTTTGGTGCTAAGAGCTACAACTACAAGACTAAATCTACAAATTATGAGTAATACTCAATTTCAATTCATCAAAGTCTAATGAAAAATAAGCGTAAGGATTCTATTTATACTTATTACATTAAAAACCAAAATACCCTTAATGAAAAGGGGATCTTATGGAGTATAAAGAAAAAGCATAAAAAGACCATTACACCCTTAATGAATGGGTGATCATGTTGTGCTTTGATGTGGTCTTCTTCACACTTCAACATATGACTTTCCTTGAGTTTCCTTTGATCTTCACAATTATTCTTCAACACTTGGACCTCTCGGGCATCTCATCAATGCAAGCTTCCAATCAACCTTCAATACATGAGATTGTTCTATTGTGGGCTTAAAATGGGTCCCCCATGCGTGCTCCCATGCCCTTAATATGACCACAATTGGGTTCTTCTTGTGTTGGCCTTGCAGGATGTCTTCAAAAGCTAAGGTGGCTATTTGACTTGTATCATCCTCTCCTTCTTGAAAAGGATTCGACCTCATATCCAAACCTAGCAAAACCAAAGAGAGAATAAGCAAATACTAACTCCTCATGGCATGAGGGTTAGGGTTAGCACAACAAATTATCTCAACATGCCAAGGTTGCACATATTTGAAATATAACCAAGAATCTTTTAAATTAAATATTAAAAGTTTAATAAAAAATGCACAAAGGATTTGGTTATAGAATTTGCCAAAACTGATACTTTTCTTGTCATGTAAACCAAGCAACAAGTTGGGCGTATCAACATCATCAATTCAATATTTGGCGCCGGGGTCAAAAGGGAAGAGTGGCCATAGACACGAGTCTATACAACACTCCCATTTCCCATAGGCTTCACTCAAACTACACGACATACTCTCTATAATGACATACAAATCATCAAAAACAAGTAGAGAGTAAAGAAAGGTATCACTCAAGTTAACTTCTACTAAGGTATCTTCATGTGTGTACTCACCACTAGTTTCAACATCATCGCCATAAGTACTCTCAACAATAAGATCACAGGTAGTAGAAGAAAAAGTAATTTCAAAGCAATGGACACCTTCCCTCTCTATAGAAGTACCCTTAAGTATACACATACCACCACCAAAGTCAAAGAAATTATTACTTAAGTCTTCACAAGAAGCAAGTAGTTCATCTTCATAATCATCAAACATAGGTGGGGTGTCATACAAAGGATCACAACCACAATCAATTTTCAAGGAACAATCATTTATTGGGTTTCTTAAGAATACAAGCAAGTCAAAATTATCATCACCCAATTGATCATTCCTTTCTAAGACCTCACATTCTCTTTCCTTAAGAGTACTCCCATCATCCAAGAAGAGATTTCCATCTTTAGGAGGAATGTTGTCACACCATAGTGGGTTGGCATATAGGCTATAGCTTTCAAGACAAGCTATACCTTTAGCTTCATTCTCACCACTAGGTTTATTAGGAGTGAACTCATCATCTTCAAACAAGATATTATCCTTAAAGAGAGAAGGATCTATCCATGAAGAGGATATAGAGTATGCAAATCCATTGTCTAAAAGATCATTATCAAGCATTAAAGATATTTCAAGCACATAATTATCCCTAGGAACAAAACTGAGAGTAGAACATTCACTAGAGGTTATGCCAAAGGGGTTACTCCTATTTATTTGATCAATATTTTCAACATCATCACTCACTTAAGATCCATTAAACATATCACATACATCCTCAAGTGGTGGACAAATTTCACACATAAGTTGATCAACACAATTCCCACAAGATAATGTACTATCATTTAACACATTAGCTTCAACACTAGGTGGACATAAATTGATCTTACAAGAAAAGTCAATTCTGTCATCAATAGGATCAACTAGTGTATCCACATTCACAATATGTACATCATCATCAAGGGGCAAAGAATCAATAGATGATGTATTATCATTCAACATAATGGCTTCAACACTAGGTGGACTTAAATTGATCTTATAAGAAGAGTCAATTCGGTCATCAATAGGATCAACTAGTGGATCAACACTCATAACAAGTACATCATCAACAAGAGGCAAAGAATTAATAGAATCATAAATAGATAAGCTACCTCTCATGCTCAATGAGCTACTAGCCATACAATTATCGTCCATATATACAAAAGTGTATGAGTTTGCTATTTTACCTTTATGTTCTTGAGTACATTCTTCTTTGCCTTGGTTCGGATCATGGAAGATCACTTTCTCCTTTGAGAATCTCATATCACAAGGGAGTTTGTCAAGTCTTCTCCCTTGTTTCACCTCTTCATCTGGGTTTAGTGGCTGGTTTTGTAAAGTATAGGATCTTTGGACTTGAGGTGTTTGGAATTATGGAGATTTTGGTGGACATAGTCTAGCAACCCTCGCTCTAATTCTAATCATGTCACCCCTTATTGAATCCATATCACTCCTTATAGCATCATTTTCGTTCTTCATTTCTTGACTCAAGGCTTCCATTTAGGCCATCAAAGCTCCCATAACATCATTTCCCAAAGGTTGGGAAGTAGTACCTTCGGTTTCCATGGAAAATGTACCTACAAAGTGCAAAAAACAGCAAGCAAAATAACCTACAAAACGAGCAAATGAGTTAGTTCAAAAGCCTCACTTCACTCACACTCAACCTCACCTCACACTTGGCTTCACAAGTGTTGGAGAACCGACAATACTTGGCAAGTTACTTCAGAGGTGAGAAGCTTTGAATTGGAATGGATCTTCATTTGAAACGACTCAAAATAAGTGTTGCACGAACTTGAACCAACAAAAATACTACGACTTAAAAATGATAAAAGCACACAAAAAATTGAAGATGCGAAACAACGGACTCTAATCTAATTACCAAACTAGTAGGCAATTACTAGCTTACTAATTAGTAATAGAATCAACACAAAAGCAACTAGAAACAACAAATAGAAACTAGGAAATCTAATTTTAGAACTCAATTTGGCCGATTAGCTAGTGATGATGTGGCAGCTTGTGATTGGACATTGAGTTTTCAAAATTTTCAACCCTAATTCTCAAGTCTCAGCCTAGAACCCCTTTGGTGAAGAAGAATTTCGTTTGGGAGGAAAAAATGAAGGTTTGAAAGACATATTCCTTGGCCTTTTCAAAAGGGGAGGAAAAAATGAAGGTTTGAAAGCCTTTTTGGAGCTTCAAATGAATTCAAAAACAAATGCCCCCCCTTTTGTACTTGGAATGTACTTGATATTGTACTTTGATTATTCCATTGTCTCTTCTTTGTTTGGATGACAATGAATATGCCAAGGAATATTCTTTTACAAACATAAAGTACACTCTCTTTCTTCCCTTTTTTTGGATCAAACACACTCTTTGAATATTCTTCCTTAGCAAGACTTGATGAACATGGAAGAACAAGAAGAATATTTAAGAGTTGACCAAAGTTTGACCCCTAACCAAATGAACTCCAAATCTGGTATTTTGTGGATCTAGGTTCCTTAGGCCAATATAAGCTCAAATAACAATAAATCACAACCAACCAACATCCACAACACAAAAATCACACGGATCTAGCTTCTTGAAGCTTCAAAACGCCATAACCATGGTTGATCTAGCTCAAAATCAACCAAACTTCACTCTAAAAGTAGATCTAAACTTCCTAGGTGCTAGGAAACAAGAATCTAGAACTTGAAACCAACAAAACAACACAAAAACATGTAGATCTAAGATCTAAAATTCTGTCAAAACACAAAAACGTGAAATGTTTTTTTTTCTTGACTTCTGACTCTTTTTTGATGAGATTTTCTATATAAGAACAGTAAAACCAAGATTTATGGATGTTGGAACAACCCTAAACAAGGCTCTGATACCAAATGATAGACTAAAGACTACCAAACACACGAAATTGGCTACTAAGTGTAAATTCCAGCAACCAAACAAAGAGAAAACAACACATAGAATGGAGATGAAGAAGAAGATTACTTGAAATTTAAAGATAGATAGAAAGACTCTTACTCTTATTCAATGATTAGTACTAGAAGATGTTTCAAAATCTTCAACACAACTCACAAATAAGAGTTCAAACCTTCCTCTTAGGTGATCCAAAGGAAACACTCTTCCCCAAGCACACTTTTCTTGCCAATTATCCAAGACAAATGAAAACCCTAACTTTCAAGTGATCACAGACCAAGTTCGGTTCTAAGAGCTACAACTACAAGACTAAATCTACAAACTATGAGTAATACTCAATTTCAATTCATCAAAGTCTAATGAAAAATTAGCCTAAGGATTCTATTTATACTTATTACAATAAAGACCAAAATACCCTTAATGAAAAGGGGCTCCTATGGAGTGTAAAGAAAAAGCATAAAAAGACTATTACACACTTAATAAATGGGTGATCATGTAGTGTTTTGGTGTGGTCTTCTTCACACTTCAACATATAACTTTCCTTGAGTCTCTTTTAGTCTTCACAATTATTCTTTAATACTTGGACCTCTCGGGCATCTCATCAATGCAAGCTTCCAAACAACCTTCCATACACGAGATTGTTCTATTATGGGCTTAAAATGGGTCCCCCATGCATGCTCCCGTGCCCTCAATATGACCACAATTGGGTTCTTCTTGTGTTGTCCTCGTAGGATGTCTTCAAAATCTAAGGTGGCTATTTGACTTGTATCACGGTGACCACCAAGGGAATGAACTCACCTCAAGATCTACCATTTCCAAGCAAAGATCAATATTGGTTTTTCCAAGCCCTATGCTAAGGATGGATTTTTCAAGCCCTACATCTAAGGGTGTTACACTTTCAAAAGAGAGAAAATATGTCTTTCAATTCTTCATCATACAAAATCTGCCAAGAAATTAGCTAAAATGACCTATTTATAGTGTATTACAAAAGAAGACAAAAAGACCAATTTGCCCTTAATGATAGGTGCGGCCATAGTGTGTAAATACACCATGTGTAATGTCCAAAATGCACTTAATTAAGGTCCAAAACCGTGAGTCCTCAATCTTAAATGCTCCAAGCAATCTTCCACACGCGAGATTGCTTTAACTTCTGCTCAAAACGGGTCCTACATGCATGTTCTTGCATTCTCGAGCTGACCCAGTCTTGAGCCTCTATATGTTGGCCTCCAAAGATGTCATTAAAAGATAAGATGGCCATTTGTCCCGTATTATTCTCCCCTTCTTGAAAAGGATTCGACCTCGAATCCAAACCTTGCAAAACCGAAGAGAGGACAAACAAATACAAACTCCTCATGGCATGAGGGTTAGGGTTAGCATTACGAATCATCTCAGCATGCAGAGGCTGCACATATTTCCAATATAACCAAGAATTCTTTGAAAGGAATATTAAAAACTCAATAAAAGATGTACAAAGGATTTGGTTATAGGATACTTCAAGAGTGACACTTTACTTGTCATGTAGACCAAGCAACAAGTTTGGTGCACCAACATCACCATTTCTAAATTTGGCACCGGGGTCAAATGGGAAAAGTGGCCATAGATACGGGTCTCGACAACACTTCCCTTTCCCGTGTTTTACACCCAAACTAAATGGCATACTCTCTACAATAACATACATATCATCCAAAGCAAATAGAGAGTAGAGAAAGGTATCATTTAAATCGACTTCTACTAAGGTGCTCTCATATGTGTACTCACTACTAGTTTCCCAATAATCACCATGAGTACTCTCAACAATGAAATCACACAAAGTAGAAGAAGAAGTAGCTTCCGCAACTACACATTCCTTACCCTTAAGAGTACTCTCATCTTCCAAGAAGAGATTTCCCTCTTTAGGAGGAATGTTGTCACACCATAGTGGGTTAGCATATAGGTTATAGCTTCCAAGGCAAGCTATACCATCATTTTCACCACTAGGTTCATTAAGAGTGTTTAAATCATCTTCAAATAAGACATTATACCTAAAAAGAGTGTGATCTACCTCACGGACAGATTTGGAACAAGCAAGTTCCTCACTCTCTAAATGATCAATATCAAGTTTCAAGGATGTTTCAAACACAATATTACCCCAAGAAGAGCTCTCAGGTTCATTCTCACTTTGTTGACCAACATTTTGAAATACTTCACTCACTTGAGTTCTATTAAGCACATCACACACATACTCAAGTGGTGGATAGTTTTCACAAATAAGTTGATCAACACCCATTACACAAGACGATGTACTTCTATTCAACATATAGGCTTCAACACTAGGTGGACATAAATTGATCTCACAAGAGAAGTCAATTTCGTCATCAATAGGATCAACTAGTGTATCCACACTCACAATATGTACATCATCAACAAAAGGCAAGGAATCATTAGACTCATAAATAAGTAAGCTACTACTCACACTCAATGGATTACTAGCCATACAATTATCATTCACATGCATTAAAGTGTAAGAGTTAGCTATTTTACCTTGAAGGTCTTGAGTAGACTCTTTTTTGCCATGAGGTGAAGGTCCTCCATAAGCTTAGGCAGCAACTTCCTGTTGACATTGGTCGCCTTCACTTGCCATGTTGGTACCTACATAAATGTCCATAGAAATAGAAGAACAACCAAAGTTAGCACGGTTTGGTGGTAATCCCCTCACATTGCGCAACACAACCTCTCTTTTTTCCACTCTCGAATTACCACCTTTCACTCCCTTATTCCTCACAATATTTTGTCCCTCATAATAATTCAAATTGGAGTAGGTAGGAATTTCTTTTTACAGCCCGGGCAAAATGTACATCTCGAGGTAATTTCCCCATCGGTCTCTAACAATATTAGGCTAATTTTGCATATTTGGAACTTTATTTGTGCAAACCAATCGGCGCCCAAGATCACATGACCATAGGTTATGGGAAAAACATCACACCACACCTCCTCATGGTAATTAAATTAGGAGAACACAACTTTAACCCTCTCGGTAACCTTAAACCTGTCCAAGAAGTATGGAACAAGTAAAGGCTCGAACAATAACCCCAAGTAATCAACCATGGATGGAACAATGTAGTTTCTATAGTACATATCATTTAACAGAACGAGGCAGCCCGGTATCCCACAAATGGTCACCTTTTCGGAGTGTACACTCCTTCTCGGATCAACATTGTAAGGCATATGAGTACCCCTCAGTTTTGGAGATGCATACCCTCTTCTTCTCATTAGACAACCTACACTATAGCTAGTATAATCATTCACACTATATCGACCTTGATAAGAAGTACTACAAGGTGGAGAATATGAATCTTCACACTCCTCACGTGTACTCTCATCATAGCTCTTATAAGCTTTGCGAATGAAAGGGTTATACCTAACACCAAATCTAGGTTCGAAGTGGGGAGTGCAGGACTCCTCACATGTACCAACTACATCAAAAGATCCATCACGAGGTCCTACATCATCTCCAAAGTCACCATAAGCACTAGGCACTTCATTCACCTTATTTTCTCCCTCAAAACAGTAACTTTCAAATCTGCTTATGTTTTGATCATGGCTATTTTCATAGCCTCCGCAATCTCTCTCAACTTCGTAGCCATAAAAACCCTTACTACAATCATAGTTTCCCATATTGTAGTCACAATAATCCCCAGCTGTCGAAGTCATGTTCCCCTTATATTTTAAACCTACAAAATGAACAAACAAGATTAGTAGTAAAGCTCCTCACCAACACTCATATTCACTCACTTTTGTGATCCCCACAATTTGGAGCGGCGAATATTGAAAGTTGCTTAACTCCGGTAGTCAATAGGATGTCAATTCTACTTGGTAGCCGGAATAGATTCTTGTTTGATCGACTCAAGACACAAAACAAAACCTACTTACGAACTTGAAACAAAGAAGTTACGATGAGTTAAAAAATAAGAAAAGCACATAAATAACAAAGACATGAAAGAAACGGACACAACAACGAATCTACAACTAAGTAGGTGATTACTAGTTGCTAATTAGTATTAGAACCAACAACGAAACTAAGGGATAATAAAAATGAAACTAAGAATCTAAAATTATGAGCTAAAATATATTGCGTGAACAGTAGCAGTGTTGACGTGGTAGCCACGTATTGGTTCAATTTTATCAAGTTTTAATCAATATTCTTGAAATTTTTGTTCCTTATAATTTTGGAATGGAAGACAATTAGTATTTGGAGGGAAAGAACAAGTCTTGTAACTCTTTTCAAATTCAACTCAAAAGGAGAGATTTGACTTGTACTAGTTCCACAAAACAAGGCTCCTTGAAATATGGAAAAATGGTTGAAAAAGTTGATGTCAAGTCTATGAGTGATGTGAACTAGTCCTTTCACCAACAACTACTGCAACTTTTCTTTCACCTTTTGTATATTTAAAGTTCACTTTTCTTGTGTTAACAAAAGATAAAAGGTTGAAGAACAACAAGAACACAACAACAATGTTTCAAGAACGACAACAACAAGTCCAACACCCAACTATAAGGTCACCTTCGGCCAAGCTATAACAACAACATCAACACGGCCAACTTCAAATCCATAACAACAAGAACAACAACAATTGGCCAAGCTTATGTTCACAATAACAACTTTCAACAAGTTCAAGCTCAAGTTTAGATCTAGACTCAAAGTGCTAGTGGACAAGAAAACTAACACTATAAACAACAAAACAAACAAGAACACTACTAGATCTAGACATACAACAAACAAATCTCGGCCAAGACACAACAAGAACCCAATTTTGGCCAAGAACACAAACACGGACAGATTGCTATTTTCTGGAAATTTCAGTTTTCAGTTTTTTTTTTGTAGTTTTCAAGTCTCAAGACCAAGATTGATCTTGTTAGAAAAAATAAACGATTTCTTTGATACCAAATGATACGAGAAAGAAAAGAGAAGCCTCAAAAACTACTCAAAATAGTCCACAAATCAACTAGAACCCGAGGACCCCTTTGAGAGCAACTTTCGGCCAACAATAATAACACAAGGATTACAAGATACAAGGTTTATTTTAACACCAAAACAGTAACAATGACACAAGATGAAACAAGTTACGGATTCAACACAAACACAAGGGAAATTGCATAGAAAATAAAGATAGATAGTGAGACCAAGATTATTACAAGATTAAGAACCAAGTGTATTTCAACACTAACCCCTAATGAATGTAACAATCAAAACCACACTCTTACGGTGACCACCAAGGGAATGAACTCACCTCAAGATCTATCGTTTCCAAGCAAAGATCAATATTGGCTTTTCCAAGCCCTATGCTAAGATGGCTTTTCCAAGCCCTATGCTAAGATGGCTTTTCTAAGCCCTACAACTAAGGGTATTACACTCTCAAAAGAGAGAAAATATGTTTTAATTCTTCATCATTCAAAATCTAGTGAAAATAAGACTAAGTGGGCCTATTTATAATATATTACAAATGAAGATAAAAAGACCACTTTGCCCTTAATGAGAGGGGCGGTCATGGTGTGTAAATACACCATATGTAATGTATAAAATTCCCTTAATGAAGGGGCAACCAAGGTATGTTATAACTTGAATGAATGGCGCCTTTTCAATGCTCCAAAAATCGAGTATGGTTCAAACTTCAAGGCTTATGGTTCTCGGGTTAGCATCAATATAAGAAACCAAACAACCTTTCACACACGAGATTGCTTTAAGTTATGCTCAAAATGATCCTTCCTTATGTATCCTTGTTCTCTCGGGGTGACCAAGTCTTGAGCCTTTACGTGTTGGCCTTCAAAGATGTCATCAAAACCTAAGGTGGCCATTTGACTCGTATCATCGTCCCCATCTTGAAAAGGATTCGACCTCGAATCCAAACCTTGCAAAACCAAAGAAAGGACACACAAATACAAACTCCTCATGGAATGAGGGTTAGGGTTAGCACGAAAAATCACCTCAACATTCCAAGGTTGCACATATTTAGAATATAACAAAGGATCCCTTGAACTAAATATTAAATAATTAATGAAAAATGCACAAAGGATTTGGTTATGGAATTTACCAAAAGTGATACTTTGCTTTTCATGTAAACCAAGCAACAAGTTGGGTGCCCCATCATCATAAAATCTATATTTGGCACCAGGGTCAAACGGGAAGAGTGGCCATAGACACGGGTCTAGAAAACACTCCCTTTTCCCGTGGTCTCTACCCAAACTAAATGGCGTACTCTCTACAATAGCATACATATTATCCAAAGCAAATAGAGAGTAGAGAAAGGTATCACTCAAGTCAACTTCTACTAAGGTGCCATCATGAGTGTACTCACTACTAGTTTCACAATCATCACCATGAGTACTCTCAATAACAAAATCACACAAAGTAGAAGGAGAAGTAGTTTCCAAGACTACACATCCCTTACCCTTAAGAGTACTTTCATCTTCCAAGAAGTGATTACATCTTTAGTAGAAATATTGTCACACCATAGTGGGTTAGCATATCAACTATAGCTTCTAAGGCAAGCTATACCATCATTTTCATCACTAGGTTCATTAGGAGTGGTTATATCATCTTCAAACAGGACGTTATACCTAAAGAGAGCATGATCTATTTCATTGGCAGATTCGGAAAAAACAGATTCATCACTCTCTAAAAGATCAATATCAAGTTTTAAAGAGATTTCAAGAGCAAGATTATCCCAAGAATAGCTCTCGAGTTCACTCCTATTCCTTTGATCAACATTTTCAACATCATCACATACTTGAGGTTCATTAATTACATCATACACATCCTCAAGTGGTGGGTAATTTTCACACATAAGTTGATCAACACAAATTTTAGAAGATAATGTACTTTCACTCAACATAATGGTTTCAACACTAGGTGGACATAAATAGATCTTACAAGAAGAGTCGATTCGGTTATCAATAGGATCAACTAGTGTATCCACACTCACAATATGTACATCATCATCAAGTGGCAAAGAAACAATAGAATCACATATAGGCAAGCTACAACTCATACTCAATGGGCTACTAGCCACACAATTATCATTCACATGTACAAAAGTGTAAGAGTTAGCCATTTTACCTTGAAGTCCTTGAGTAGATTCTACTTTGTCATGGTGTGAATGTCCTCCAAAAGCCTGGGCAGCAACTTTCTTTTCAAATTGTTCTTCTTCGCTTGCAATGTTGGTACCTACACAAATGTCCTTAGAAATAGAAGGACAACCAATATTAGCACGGTGTGGTGGTAATCCCTTCACTTCGCTCCACACAATCTCTCCTTTTTCCACTCTCGAATTACCACCTTGCACTCCCTTACTCCTCTCAATCTTTTATCTCATAATAATTTGGATTGGAGTAGGTAGGTACTCTTCACAACTTGGGCAGTAAGTAGGTCATGAGGTGATCCCCCATTGATCTCTCACAACATTAGGCCAATTTTGCACATTAGGAACTTGATGCCGTGCAAACCAATCGGCACCTAAGTATACATGACCGTAGGCCAAGGGAAGAATATCGCACCACACCTCCTCATGGTGTTCATATTGGGAGAAGACAACTTTTACCCTCTCGATAACTTTAAACCTGTCCAAGAAGTATAGAACAAGTAAAGGCTCACAAAATAACCCAAGTAATCAACCATGGATGGAACAATGTAGTTTCTATAGTACCTATCATTTAACACAACGAGGCAGCCCGGTATCCCACAAATGGTCAGCTTTCCAGAGTGTACACTCCTTCTTGGATCAACATTATAAAGCTCACGAGTACCCCTCAGTTTTGGAGATGCATACCCTCTTCTTCTCGTTGGACAACCTCCACTAGAGCTAGAATAACCATTTACACTATATCGATTTTGATAAAGAGTACTACAAGGTGGAGAATATGAATCTTTGCACTCCTCACGACACTCTCATCATAGCTCTCATAAGCTGTGCTAAAGAAAGGGTTATACCTAACACCAAATCTAGGTTCGGAGTGAGAATTGTAAGACTCCTCATATGCCCCAACATTATCATAAGATCCATCACGAGGTGCTATATCATCTCCAAAGTCACCATAAGCACTAGGTACTTTATTTACCTCATTTTCTCCCCCAAAACAGTAAT
Organism: Capsicum annuum; assembly: GCF_002878395.1. Taxonomy (NCBI): domain Eukaryota; kingdom Viridiplantae; phylum Streptophyta; class Magnoliopsida; order Solanales; family Solanaceae; genus Capsicum; species Capsicum annuum. The sequence goes on along the minus strand of NC_061115.1, from coordinate 102,678,973 downwards.
TTTCAAATCTGCCAAAGTTTTGATCATGGCTATTTTCATAGCCTCCACAATCTCCCTCAACTTCGTAGCCATAAAACCCCTCACTACAATCATAGTCTCCCATGTTGTAGTCATAATAATCCCCGACTATCGAAGTCATGTTCCCCGTATATTAACCTTTAAACCTACAAAATGAACAAACAAGATTAGTAGTAAAGCTCCTCACCAACACTCATATTCACTCACTTTTATGATCCCCACAATTTGGAGCGGCGAATATTGAAAGTTGCTTATACTCCGGTAGTCAATAGGATGTCAATTCTACTTGGTAGCCAAAATAGATTCTTGTTTGATCGACTCAAGACACAAAATAAAATCTACTTACAAACTTGAAACAAAGAAGTTACGATGAGTTAAAACATAAGAAAAGCACATAAATAACGAAGACACGAAAGAAACGGACTCAACAACTAATCTACAACTAAGTAGGTGATTATTATTTGGTAATTAGTATTAGAACTAACAACGAAACTAAGGGACAGTAAAAATGAAACTAAGAATCTAAAATTTTGAGCTCAAAAATATTATGTGAACAGTAGCAGTGATGACGTGGCAACCACGTATTGGTTCGGTTTTATCAAGTTTTAATCACCATTCTTGAAGTTTTATTCCTTATAATTTTGGAATGGAAGACAATTAGTATTTGGAGGGAAAGAACAAGTCTTGTAACTCTTTTCAAATTCAACTCAAAAGGTGAGAGATTTGACTTGTACTAGTTCCACAAAACAAGGCTCCTTGAAATATGGAAAAATGGTTGAAAAAGTTGATGTCAAGTCTATGAGTGATGTGAACTAGTCCTTTCACCAACAACTACAGCAACTTTTTTGTCACCTTTTGTAGATTTAAAGTTCACTTTTCTTGTGTTAACAAAAGATAAAAGGGTGAAGAACAACAAGAACACAACAACAATGTTTCAAGAACGACAACAACAAGTCCAACACCCAACTACAAGGTCACCTTAGGCCAAGCTATAACAACAACATCAACACGGCCAACTTCAAATCCATAACAACAAGAACAACAACAATTGGCCAAGCTTATGTTCACAACAACAACTTTTAACAAGTTCAAGCCCAAGTTTAGATCTAGACTCAAAGTGTTAGTGGACAAGAAAACTAACACTATAAACAACAAAACAAACAAGAACACTACTAGATCTAGACATACAATAAACAAATCTCGACCAAGACACAACAAGAACCCAGCTTTGGCCAAGAATACAAACATGGACAAATTACTATTTTCTGAAAATTTTAGTTTTCACTTTTTTTTTTTGTAGTTTTCAAGTCTCAAACCCAAGATTGATCTTGTTAGAACAAAATCAACAATGGATTTGATACCAAATGATATGAGAAAGACAAGAGAAGGCTAAAAAACTACTCAAAATAGTCCACAAATCAACTAGAACCCGAGGACCCCTTTGAGAGCAACTTTCGGCCTACAATAATAACAAAAGGATTACAAGATACAAGGTGTATTTTAACACCAAAATAAAAACAATGACACAAGATGAAACAAGTCACGGATTCAATACAAACACAAGGAAAATTGCACAGAAAATAAAGATAGATAGTGAAACCAAGATTATTACAAGATTATAAACCAAGTGTATTTCAACACTAACCCCTAATGAATGTAACAATCAAAACCACACTCTTACGGTGACCACCAAGGGAATGAACTCACCTCAAGATCTACCGTTTCCAAGCAAAGACCAATATTGGCTTTTCCAAGCCCTATGCAGATGGCTTTTCCAAGCCCTACAACTAAGGGTGTTATACTCTCAAAAGAGAGAAAATATGTCTTTCAATTCTTCATCTTTCAAAATCTGTCAATAAATGAGCTAAAATAACCTATTTATAGTGTATTACAAAAGAAGACAAAAAGACCACATTGCCATTAATGATAGGTGTGGCCATGGTGTGTAAATACACCATGTGTAATGTCCAAAATGCCCTTAATTAAGGTCCAAAACCGTGAGTCCTCAATCTTAAATGCTCTAAGAAATCTTCCACACGTGAGATTGCTTTAAGTTATACTCAAAACGGGTTCTCCATACATGTTCTTGTATTCTCGAGGTGACCAAGTCTTGTGCCTCTATATGTTGGCTTCCAAAGATGTCATCAAAAGATAAGATGGCCATTTGTCCCGTATCATGGCACAATTAGATTTTTCATCCGAGGTTGTTTCGACCATATGTGGGCCCCAACCCATACTTTATTTTCTTAACTTTTTGACCGATAGGTCTAAATGAGCTTGGCTATCTTGGGACTAGAACTAAAGGTTCACTTAGCCTAAAATCGACATTATAGAGGTTCTAGCATAGGCAAAATTTATATATGAGATTTTCTTACTGAAGTTTTTGCTCAGTGGTCATTTGGAACCAATGAAGAATTCAAAATAGGAAAGTAGCTCTAAAATCAAATGAGCTACCCGGTAACTGAATTTTTAGCTCCAATAAGTCATAAATGACTTAAGGTAGCTATAGAAAAGCTCTAACGACAAAAATAAGCAAAAATATAGAAAATGACCTGAAGGGTCATTACATCTAATCTTAAGGTCATATTCATAAGTCATGCTTAACTTAAAAAGCTCATAAATTATGGTTGACTCAAGAGTCCATAAATCATGGTTTAATTTATGTGTATTAAGTTTCAGAATCATAAGTAGTTATATGTCATAATTTATGGAATAAAGTCATGAAATAATCAAATCATTGTAGCATAGAGTTCATATTTTGATAGACATGCTTGTAATTTAGCTAAAATTTGACTGGTGACCAATAAGACATTCATGAAATGAAGTGTTGACACCCAATTTTGGTTTGACATTTACAAAATAAATGCTTTTATAGTTCTTATTTGTTAAAAGCACAAAATTTGATTTTCACATATTTGTATTCAATTTTAACACAAGTTATTGGTTATTATCCTTATTTATAAGAATGTTAGGATACTTATCAATTAATTACACCCCCCATTTCAAAAGGAATGACCTATTTTGACTTGGCATGGAGCTTAGAAAATTAAAAAGATTTTTGAATCTTGTGGTCTTAATTAACGTTATGTCATATAGATCAAAATACCCTTTAATCTTGTTGTCTTAAATATGATAAATGGAAAGTTGGAATTAAAGTATGGCCAAAATTGAAAAGGGTCATTATTTGAAACAGACTAGAAAGGAAAGTAGACACTTCTTTTTGAAACATAAGGAGTATTATTTTGGGTGGTTATCATTGATTTTTACACATTTATTTTATAAATAATTGTTATTTTAATTTTGTTAATTTATCAGTTAATTTATAATTCAAAAGCACATTTTAAAAACACAACACCAGATATAATTTTTAATTATTGTATCACAAATCTTATCTTTATATAGTCTGTTATTACATAATAGATGGAAAAGATATTATTTACACAAATACGTTAAAATATTCATAGTTTTGGATAACTCATTGTTTTAGATAGTCCATGATTTTTCAAAACCATGATATTGAGCCTAAGTTTTTGCTCTTGAGTGATTTTGTTTTGTCTATAAAACCTATCCTTTTCCCATTGCAACTTTTTGGTGAAGATTTCTAAATTTGGTAAAATTTCAAATAAAGATTCTTATTCCTTAAGTCAAATTTTTCCTTTCGCTGACCACCAACCTCATCGAAGTAACCAACACTTTGACGAGCTCTAACCAGAAACTCATCTCATTGTCTTCTTCTCGTTCTCTTATTTTTTGGTGAAACTCCATTATCACCAAAGCTTCACCACCACAACATCTCAATCTCCTCTGTCCCTCATTGTTCCATCTCTCTAACTACCACCCTCACTGAAAAAACACCACAAAATAGCCACCACACCACTACACTACCTTTTTTCTCCTCTTTACTCTTTCTAGTAAGATCAAAGCTTCTAAACCAACCAGCTATAACGACCCTCCAGTTCCTTTTCTATATTTTTGCTTATTTTTACGATTCAAAGTTTTTATAGCTGTCCTAAGTAATTTATGACTTACTAAAGTTGATAATTTAGTTATCAGACAGTTTGTTTATTTTTTAGAGCCAATTTCCTATTTTGAAGTCTTCGCAGGTTAGAATGTACTACCGGGCAAAAACTTCATTCAAACAACCTTTTTTGCTAATTTCGACAGTTCCAACATCTTTAAAATATCGATTCTAGGCTAGGTGGACCTTTGGTTTGGGTTTCAAGGCTTCCAAACTCATTCTGGGCTATTGGCTGGAACTTAAGAAAAATGACACTTAGTTGTGGGACCCACTTTTCATCAAAATGATCTCAAATGGAAATTTTAACTGTGCCATTGAGTCTAGAACATCGAATTTGATAGGATAGCATAGTTAATTTGCATAAATAGGATTTTGGATGAATCCTGAGGGGTTGGTAAAGACTTGAAAAAATTCTAAGTCTTCAGTTGGTGCATTCGCTTAAGGGGCGTTGGGTTGCTTAAGCGGCTAGCCAATCACTTAAGCGACCTGGCTTACCTATCTATTGTCGGTTAAGTGATGCATTTGTCTCTTATGCGGCAAAAGGTAGCATAGCAATATATGTAGATATTGCCAGTGTCGTGAAAGCGGCACTTGGCTGCTTAAGTGGCTCCGTGTCCACTTAAACGATACTTGCTCCTATTAAATGCCCCAATTAGCTCATTTTCTCTCTTTTTTCACGTATTTTCAAGAGTGTGAAACCATAAAACATATGGAAACTTAGGAGAGACATTAGTAGGTGATTTTAGAGAGTTCGTACGCTTGGATTACTCATTTCTTCTCTGAACTTTTGGTAAGTTTTCATCAATTTCATGGTTAATTTCTCATAATTTCCTCAAAAACTCTAAAATATTGTTGGGTTGATTGTAGCACAATTTGAACTCAAAATTTACTCATTCTTGAGGTTAAGTATTCCTTAAGCATAGAGGGATGCATTATCGGTTTTGATGGTGCGATTCGGCAAGCGGGCCCCATATAAGATTTTTATGTAATTTTGGACTTGAAGTTAAGAAGTACAATATGGATATCATTGCTCAGGTGTTGATAACAAATTATGATTTTCATTGCATGGCATCTTGCGGAAGCTTCTCAAAAAGGGAAATCAATAGTTTAGCAGATTTCTTTGGGCTCTTCTCAGCATCTAGGTAGGCTAGGTTTACCTTCTTTATAAATTGAGCTAGTTCGTAGTATATTTATGATATTATGCCAAATATGGAATTAGAATTATGATATGGGACAGCCTAAGGAACTCACGAAATGGGGTCAAAAATAGTCCAAACATACTCCAAAACAGTCCACTAATCTTAAGGAATCGAGCACCAAGATAGAGACCACTCTCGAATTCGCTACTACAATACAATAATGAGATAAAGAGCTGTGTTTTCAACACCAAATTAGCACCAACACAAAAACAACAAGGTGAACACAATGACTACAAGATTCAGATTCAACAACAAGAAGAACACAAGATTACAACACAAACTCTAAACAAGATTACAGTGAAAGTAAAAGGATAGATAGATAGACCACATGAAGGAATAATCTTAAGAATCCAAGAATGGACAATCTTGGACCGTTAAGGCTACCCACAACAATAAACCTATCTCTTATAAAGATACAAGTTCGGATTCCACCTCCCAAGCATTAATGTTTCCAAGCAAATACAACATACAAGTGATTCCACCCTTGTATAGTACCCTAGTTTCGGTTTGGTCACTTTTCCATCTAGAGAGAGCTTGTTAAAAGTGTTCTACACTCATAAATATCATGAAAATCAGCTGAATAAAACCCTAACATGTTCCTTAAATAGCTATTACAAAATGGAAGTTAAATGACCAAAACCCTTCAGTGAATGTGCTCTCATCAAGTTTAAGTCATAGGCTGATTTTGGTGTTTTTAAGTCATTCTTTATACTTCATTTCCCACACCAAGTCTTGGGCCCAACTTACACATTCGTAAGTCCATATTCGTAATTATTCTCATATCAAATTAGGTCTTGGAGGTATAATTGGTATGATTAGTATTAGTTAGATTGTCTAGACTATTTTGGCATCATAAATTAGGTGTAATCAACTTAGTTACGCATGTTTAAGATAGAATTGCTATTTTAGGGCTAATTGTGGCTCATTTGACATCTAGAAGTAAATTTAGATATGATACGAGAATAATTATGGGTATGGACTTGTGAGTGTGTAAGTTGGGACCAAGACTTGGTGTGGTAAATGAAGTATAAAAAAGGACTTAAAACACCAAAATCAGCCCATGACTTAAACTTGATGAGAGCCCATTCATTGAAGGGCCTTTTGGTCATTTAACTTCCATTTTGTAATAGCTTTTTAAGGAACATGTTAGGGTTCCATTCAGCATATTTTGATGATATTTGTGAGTGTAGAACACTTTTAACAAGCTCTCTCTAGATGGAGGAGTGACCAAACCGAAACTAAGGCACTATACAAGGGTGGAATCATTTGTATGTTGTATTTGCTTGTAAACATTGATTCTTGGGAGGTGGAATCCAAACTTGTATCTTTGTAAGAGATAGGTTTATTGTTGTCGGTAGCCTTAAGGTCCAAGATTGTCCATTCTTGGGTTCTTAAGATTATTCCTTCATGTGGTCTATCTATCTATCCTTTTACTTTCATTGTAATCTTGTTTAGAGTTTGTATTGTAATCTTGTGTTCTTCTTCTTGTTGTTGAATCTGAATCTTGTAGTCATTGTGTTCACCTTGTTCTTTTTGTGTTGTTTCTAATTTGGTATTGAGAACACAACTCTTTATCTTATTATTGTGTTGTAGTAGTGAATCCGAAAGTGGTCTCCATCTTGGTCCTCGAATCCTTAAGATTAGTGGACTGTTTTAGAGTGTGTTTGGACTATTTTTTACCCCATTTCGTGAGTTCTTTGGGCTGTCCCGTATCATTTGGTATCAGAGACGAGTTTGATTTTGTTCCTACGAAGTCAATCTTGGGTTTGTTACTTAGAAAATCAAAAAAAAAAAACCAAAAACTGAAAACTTGAAAAAATTCCAGAAAAGTTGAAATCTGTCCATTTTTGTTTCTTGGCCAAAAATTGTGTTCTTGTTGTCTTGGCCGAGATTTATTAGTTGTGTGTCTATATATAGTAGTGTTCTTGTTTGTTTTTTTATTTCTAGTGTTAGTCTTCTTGTTCATTAACACTTTTGAGTCTAGATCTAAACTTGAGCTTAAACTTGTTGAAAGTTGTTGTTATGAACAAGTTAATGGCCATGTATTGATGTTGTTGTTCTTGGCCGTGTGGTGACCTTTCTTGTGGACTTGTGCAGGACGTTATTGGTGTTGTTATTGTTCTTGAAAAGTTGTTGTATTCTTGCTGTTCATCATAATCTTCACCCCTTGTTAAGACTAAAACACCACACTAAAGTACTTGGCCGTTTGTTGGAAGTTTGTAGTTGACCTTGTTGTTGTTCTTGGGAGATTGTTGTTGATTTTCTTGGTGATTGTTGAAGTGTTCTTGATGTTCTTCCAAAACTTCATACCTTGTTAAAATAAAGTAAAAATTAGATCCCAAAAGGTGAAGGAAAAGTGTGACAACTTTGTTAGTCTTAAAAGACTTGCCATCACTCACCAATTAGTCAATCACATTTCAACCACTTTCCCATAAAAAAAGGATTCATGTTTTAAGGAGGAGTACAAGTCTAGTCCAAGACTTTTGAGTCTTGAAATTTGAATTGAAAAAGAATCTCCAAAGACTAGTTTGTGTTTCCCTTCATTGAACAAGTTACATCAAATTCAAAATTGTAAAAATTGATCAAGAATTCCCAATTTGGAAAATAAAATTGTTGAGAACCGAGGCCAATCACGGACTGCCACATCATAAATTACTGTTCACCAACAAATTTTAAGCTTATTTTTTGATCTTTTAGTTTCATTTTGTGTCTTTAGTTTCGTTTGTTGATTCCTAATCTAATTTACAAGCTAGTACTAGATTGTGAGTTAGTTTTGAAACCATTCTTCGTGTTAACTTTCCTTTGTGTGTTTTAATTCTTCGAGTCATTGTAACACATCTTTGTGTTTTCCTTACTCCTTGAAGTCCTTGTCAATGTTAGATTCACCTCTGAACACCACTCGGAGTACAAGCAAGCTTGCAACACTTGTGAGATTGAGTGTGAGGATCCGAGAGTCAAGAAATAAAAAGAGAGAGTGGGGATGTTTTTGTACAGCTAATGTGTTTTCTATTTTTGTAGGTAACTCCTTTGCCATAATGGACACCATTTTGGCCCTCGTTGATGCTATGTCCAGAGACCTTGCTAAGGGGGTCTTGAAAACATTTACTTGGATGAGGTAACTATGGGTGAGAGGTTGGATCAAATGGACAGACGAAGGAACTCTCGTGCTTTTACTCTCGAAACTTTACCTACAAAATTCAATCCTCCAAGTTCACCACAAAATGCCATAAGCCTAGCTACAAATTACCCATAAAACCAAGAACAAGGTAGACCCCTTCCCCCGCTAGTTGATTTAGTCCAACAAGAAGGACTTGTAAGCCAATTTCCTCCCATCCAAGCTCCATAACCAAAGATCCACATTACCAAAACAGTCCACTTTACCAAATCAATCCTTTCAATCGAAATTCAACTTTACCAAAGCCTACACATCCAAGAAGAGGAACATGGTACAGAGGGACATGAAGGATATAAAGCCTACGACAATGCTTATATGATGGAGGGAAACTTGAGTCAGATAAGATTGAAGCCGAAACTCAAGATGGAGAGGAAGCCGAGGTTCAAAATGAAGATGTTAGCCGCGAATTTTGTTTGTGTTGCTCTCGGGTCCATCTTGTTGGTGGACTATTTTTGGAGTCATTTTTGATATGTCCCTTATTGTTATTGAGCTAAGGGCTCTTTTTGTTTTTGTGGACTATTTTTTAGTGGACTCTTTGAAGTGACCAATTGAACGAGGTAAATCCATGAATTTGTGGGGAAATTCCTCTCATGACGGAGAGGATGATATGAGAATAATTACGGATATGGACTAGTGAGTGTGTAAGTTGGGCCCAAGACTTGGTGTGGCAAACGAAGTATAAAAAAGGACTTAAAAACACCAAAATCAGTCCATGACTTAAACTTGATGAGAGCCCATTCATTGAAGGGCCTTTTGGTCATTTAACTTCAATTTTGTAATAGCTATTTAAGGAACATGTTAGGGTTCTATTCAGCAGATTTTGATGATAGTTTTAAGTGTAGAACACTTTTAACAAGCTCTCTCTAGATGGAGGAGTGACCAAACCGAACCTAGAGCACTATACAAGGGTGGAATCACTTGTATGTTGTATTTGCTTGGAAACATTGATGCTTGGGAGGTGGAATCCAAACTTGTATCTTTGTAAGAGATAGGTTTATTTTTGTGGGTAGCCTTAAGGGTCCAATATTATCCATTCTTGGGTTCTTAAGATTATTCCTTCATGTGGTCTATCTATCTATCCTTTTACTTTCATTGTAATCTTGTTTAGAGTTTGTGTTGTAATCTTGTCTTCTTCTTCATGTTGTTGAATTTGAATCTTGTAGTCATTGTGTTCACCTTGTTCTTTTTGTGTTGCTACTAATTTGGTGTTGAAAACACAGCTCTTTATCTCATTATTGTGTTGTAGTAGCGAATCCGAGAGTGGTCTCCATTTTGGTCCTCGAATACTTAAGATTAGTGGACTGTTTTGGAGTGTGTTTGGACTGTTTTTGACCCGATTTCGTGAGTTCCTTGGGCTGTCCCGTATCAAGATACACACTACAACATATTGCATATATATCTACAAAATATGTCGTGGCTAAATATCAAAAGTTTCTTGGCTAGATACTTTAGCCACAAACTTTTTCTTCGTAGCATTCATAGTAAGAAGTGGCGTAACTAAAAGTTAGCTACAGAATTTACATGGTTTGTGGCTAAGGAAAAATACTTACAACTACAAAAAATATTGTGTTGTTGCTGTAATGGTACAAAAATCTTGCTACAAAATATATACTTATAGTGTTATAAATGTATTACCATATATAGTGAATGTCTATTTATGAAAAAGTTAGAAACTCCAACTTTTGGGAAAAAGTTAGTTTTGCCCTATAAATAAAGGTGTTTTCCTTCATTGTAATAAATCCCATAAGAATTCTTCAAAGAGAAATAAAGATGCCTCCTCTCTTTTCTCTATTCTTTTTTTTTATTACTTAATATTTCATAACACGTTATCAACATGAGAATCTAACCAATTGAGACAAAATATTGTTGGTAGCATTAAGTGTTAATAATGTCTAGCTTTATGCTCAAGGTAAGTAACCATTACATAACTTCTAATGATCTTATTATGAATACTATTTTTAATATATAAATGAATGAGACAAGTTAAAGCTTCCTTTGCGTGGCTTCTACCAAATTCAGGTATGAATTTATATTCAATTTATAAATTTTGTAGCTATTAAATTTATATATGATTGTATTCATAAAAAATGGTAAGACAGTGGATTCAAATCTCATCGCACTAAAAGGATAAGACATCGGTTTAGAGTCCCGATGAATCATGATGAAGATGTTGGGTTTAAGTCTGATAACACTCAACTTACAATGTCATTTCAATGCAAGGGGATCATTGTTAAAATAACCAACATGAGTCGAGGTCGAATCCCGAGGAGCGTAACTAGTTTTCTATTCCTAGGTGTGTTGAGAATTAACTAGGAGTTAACCCGTAATGGAAACTTAAAACATAACATTAAATTAAATGGGGGCTTTGGAATCAAAACTCTGTTGAAAAAAATCAATCAATAACACTAAACGAGAGTAAACAATTGTTGAATAAAACCAATTGAGAGAAGTCTTGGGGCCATGCTACCCTAGGCGTAATTACTGTATGCATATTCAAGAATTAGTTCTAATTTTTGTTAATGAGCCTTGGGTTGACTAGGTTTAGGGTCTTAGTGTTAGTCTTTCAACAAAACACTAAATTTCACTCATGGATTTTTTTGAATACCTTATAAGCATGGCAAATTCATCAATCCAATACCTCAACTTAGCATCCCTATTTCTAGGATGATGCTATGAACATAGCAAATCCACATAACATTCTTATTTCTAAGACAATGCTAAGGAAGAAGCTAAAATCAATTTTTTGTTCACAATTAGTCAACATCCATACCCCTCTTTCAAGGATGACGTGGGATCCGAGGCAATTGAGGTTTTCACCTATAATTCTATATTCAAACATAGAGTAGTAAAACCCAACACCATTAACTATCAATTCAAGCTAATAATCAATACCCATACACATTAACACCCTATTCAAACATAACCCCAAGATAGAAATTTAGCTACTCATGGATTTAAAGAGAAGAGAATTACCCAAATTTGCATTCAAATCTTCCATTGAAAACTAAAATGAAGGAAAACCAAACTTCAAATTTAATCTTCAACTAAATCCTCAATTAGAATTGAGCATACAATTCACTCTCTACACTCTCTAAACTAAAAATTAGCATAAAATATTCTCCACTTCTCAAAGGTTTTTGGCTATTTTGGGATTTGGGAACCAACTGGTGAATTTTCATTTCTTCCCTTGAAGATATCCCACTCTATCGCGATCGCCCTATCTTGACCGCGTTCGCAACTCGTACAATTATGGTAGACTCATTGCAATCACTGAGGTCTGATTTGGTGTTGGATTACAATCACAACCCTCAAGCTGCATTCACGGTACCTGAGGATCGATCCCTAGTCCTGATTTTCAGCTTGTGCAAGTACTTTGGTCTTTTTCTTCCCCTTTCAGCTTTGCTTCAACTCCTTTTCATTTGATTACCTGCAAACATGCAAAACATGGGAAATAATGCATTTCAGTAAAGAATTAGCGTTATATAGACACTCATTTCATTATAGTGTGCTCAAATTTGGATGTAAATGAGTGGCAAATTTGCCACACATCAACACCCCAACTTAAAACTTTGCTTATCCTCAAGCATAACCATTCCACACTCAATAATACTACTTAATTATCAGCCCATTAATACAACTAAATGATCAAAATAATTCTGAACTCAATTAACACCACCAGTTAGCCCTCTAGCATAAGAAAAACTATTCGTGCAACTCCCTTGAAAATCAACCACACTTTCAAGGATGCAAAAGACTTTTAAGAACAATAAACCAACAACCACTAACTCTCTATAAGTGCCTCCCTATCAATAGTGACTTAACTATACTTTTTTGCCTTATTTTTGGAAGATGACAACTTCACCCACCTCAATTTGTCTATAGCCTCCTCACAAAAGGAAGTCCCAACACATCATAGTATCTATCATGCAACAAGGGACCAAAGTTCAAGCACTTACTCTCACAAAGACTCTCTTAATGCAAATAAGTATCATGCCATATGCTTTCCCTAATTTGCAATCATCACTAACTTGAAGACACTTGGTTGGAGATCTAGAATGACTTTTTCAAGCTTGTAATGTAGGCTTAGGAAAGGGTAGGTTAAACATTTGGGATCAAAGTGACAACACCCTACTTAAACTCTACATAATGCACTATTTGATTAAACTTTGGGTCATGGGCCACTTCATTTATTTCCAACTCATATATGTGCCTACTTTCAATACTTTGATTTACCCATCTCTTGGAAGCATTTTCTTTCCATCTCTTTCCTTTGTGCAATTCATCTTTTTATTTTCTTTTTTTATTCATTTCCTTTTCTTATTCATTTGTTCTCATCGTTTGGTTTTTAGGCACTCACTCATAGTGGCCAAAGGTTGCCTCTTCCAAGATTCATCACCCCTAACTTAGGTTTTTAGCCTCAAGTTACACTTTTAAGTTCAAGGAGGGTAGGGTTTAAAAGAGAGATAAAGTTCAAATAGCTCATGTCTTGTAATGCAGTTGTAAAAGAAAGGTTTAAAGTCTCAAAATGGGTGACAAGGGATATTATTTATTTACAGGTAGTCTTCTTTAGGATAAAATGGCTTCCCATGTTCACAAAGAAGGCGTTAGATAATTTCACCAACCATGCTGTAACACCCCAACTTAGGAAGGAGTCCCATATCGACAAAAACATAGGAGGGATGCTGGGTATATAAGTGAGAAAGCCTTACTCCGTAGTGATGCATTTTAAAGTCGTGTGGGCCTAGCCCAGAGCGGACAATATCACTAGTAGGTTGGGCAACGACAGGGGTATCTTGGGCCTGTGTGGTTCGGGATACCCTTCACGGCCAGGGCCTTAGGTTGGGTCGTTATAGAATGGTATCATAGATGCTCCTGTGTCATCCTTGTCGATGTGGGCCAGAGTTTAAAACTGAGTATAGCCGAATCCCGGTAAGGCGGGGCAAACCTCAGTCCTGAGTGTAGGCAAATCCCATTCGGTAGGGCAAATCTCAGCGAAGAAGCTGAGTCCGTAAGGGGAGGTGTATGTAACACCCCAACTTAGGAAGGAGTCCCACATCGGCAAAAACACAAGAGGGATGCTGGGTATATAAGTGAGAAAGCCTTACTCTCTAGTGATATATTTTAAAGATGTGTGGGCTTGGGCCCAGAGTGGACAATATCACTAGTGGGTTAGGCAGTGGCAGGGGTATCTCAAGCCTGTGTGGTTTGGGATGCCCGTCGCGGCCAGGGCCTCGGGTTGGGTCATGACATATGCATACTCGAAATAAGCTTTAAGAGATTAATGAGGCAACTTCTAGATGATATAAGTAAGAATAAGAATTAAACAAGTAAGCTCACTGCACATGGCAGACAAACTTTTCAAGGAGGCTTAATTGCATTTCCTACTAGAGGAAAAAAAGCTCTTTACCATACACTACCTACTAAAGAATTTAGGTTCACAAGAAGAGGGTAAAGCATTATTAAAAAATCATTCACGTCCTAATCCTTGATTTTTACAAAAATATTTAGACGGAGGAGGGGGGTTCTTGCTTTACATTTCACCACACAAGATTGGCTATCGTTAGCACCAAATCAAGCAGTCATCTCATATTTTGGCTCTCACAAGGGAAAATAATATGGCTATTTAGACTTCACCATAGAATAAGGGTAATCCCAAATCTATAATTCCATGGGTACTCAGACTTCCCCTGCATCTATAGCTCAAGAACCCAATACACGATGATTTTTCCTTAAGAATGTCGTCACTCAATCTATCATAGGGAAAGGCTTGTCCTACATAATTATCAAGAGAAATAAAAATCTAAAAATGAAAGTAAATAACTAATCAACCAAATGTAGGCACCATCAAGGTGCCAAATATTACAACCCAAATTAAAATAAAATAATCCAAATAAATATAAAAATATCTAAATAGATATCCAAATCATACAGACCGGAGAATCAAAATGTCAAATGAATATGAAGATAGGAACTCCCAACTAAAAGCTTGCAATGTCTTCATTGCATAATCATAAAAGCATAAGAAAGAGTAAAAAGGTCTTCCTATAACCGAATCAAGAACTGTTGTCACTCTCGATCTCAACATTATCCTCAGCAACATCAGAATTTGACCACATAGCTGGGACCTTATCTCAGAATTTTCCTTGGGGAAAGGAAGTCTCTCTTTAAGCTTTAGTACCTTTCACAGGCTCTTAACCCTTTTCCACATATATGTATAAAATATATCCCTCTTCTTCTCCCTTTTTCTCATCTTATCATGAGAATCCCGTAGCTTTTTATTGACTACACTAAGGATAGTAGGCTCTCTCAAGTCTAGAGATTGTGGTCCCCTACTCCTTTTGATTTGCCAAAGAACTCTCATAGCTAGTCTATGCAACATAAGAGTGGCAAGTGGTAGAAGGCTCTCTTGGAATAGCAGACAACCTAGACACAAGCTCCCTAATTGCTTTCATCTCACTCGAGATCTTCTCAAATAGCCCCATTGTGGATGGTTTGCAAGAGTCTATGTCATCATTTGTTAACTTGCCTAAGTCGATTTTCCTCTTTTTGCTCTTAGATAGTACACCCTCACCCCGAACCTTAAGAGGGTAAATAGGGTTTTTCAAGCGTACCTAAGTGTCCTTGAGGTACTCCTCAACCCTGGCTCTCTTGCACAGTTCTGTGATTAAGGAAGGAAACATGAGTAGAGAGCCACCTTTGTTCTTGAAATGCCTTATGTCTGAAAGCACAATACACCCAACATTTAAAAGGAATGTTGTCCAAGCTACACACAACCATCCGAGCTCGCATATATGGGACATAGGTCATGTTAGTGAATGAGGAAACCTAGATACAAATGATAGCCAACCAGATTCAATCCTCAGTCATGAATCATCCAATAATATTCCTATTTTTATGGTGGCCCACGAGATCTATCTTCCTAGACATAACTTCTCAACTAAATAGCTCCATGGTTTACAACCCTTTGACTCAAATTATGTCATGTCAGTATTTGACAACCCATGCATGTCATTGATTTGCTTGGCCCCAAAACAAAATTATTTCTCCCAAATTCTCATAACTGGTTTGGAGAGAGATACTATGACGAGGTTTGCATAGAATTCCTTAACCTAATATTCATTTTCTTGACATGGATCCGAGGTAAAACATCTCCACTTTATGGGCCACTAATCTCTCATGAAAGGTTAGGAGCTTCTCTGACACCTTGTCCAAACATATGCCTCGCTCTTAGAGTAACTTTGTTTTGGCTAGGTCTCCATAATATAGACTTTGTCACTCAGGGTTCATGAAGCAAGTTTGATCATAGTCTACCATTGTTCTCCTTGATGACCTGAAAGCAACACAAAACATTAGTAAACAATATCATCATGTGAAAACTTTGTTATGTGACTTAGTTAAGCTAAAGAAATGGTTCCTTGGTCTTATTTGGGCTAAAAATAAAAATTTTGGATTTTGGTATTAGCTGATATACAACTCTCAGATATCTCAATTATGGGCCATTAGACTACAATCGAGCCTATAATTGCGGGTCACTATACAACGATCACACTTCCGTTATTGCGGTACCTGAGAGTGTTTTCCTACACTGATCATAAGAAAAAATACCTATTTTTTTTTAAATAAATATGTGTTCATCACAAGTGAATGACATTAAGAACAATGAAAACAAGCCCTACACGCTTAACCATGCCCTTTGAATATGGAAAAATTATCAAGTAATTTATTTGGGCATTTCACCGAACACTTGGTGTGCACCTATAATTCATCACCATTTCAAACAATTTTGGGTACTAAAGACTTCCCCAATGAGGTGCATACCACTACAACAGTCACCATATCAAACAAAAGCAATTCAATCAAGCAAGAAACACACAATTCAAAGATTTAGACCATTGTCTTACTCATGCATTCTAAGGCCTATAAATACACACATAAGAAGAGAATTAAACCACATAATAGATAGGGGATGTAGAGGGGATGCTATGCACTTTTGGATGCTCTTAACACAAGTAAAAATAGGTGCAATTAGGAGTGATTCGAGAGAAAATATGGTAGGAGTTATGGGTGACTGTTCATATTTTAAAACCATCTCGACTGTGTGGTCAAAAAATTACAATTGCATTGACACGACAATTGCAATTGCGATGGCATGGTGATCGCGATTGTGGCAATTGAGGCTTAATTCATGATACGGGTACAACCACGAGGATGCATGTTTGTGAGATGTATTGAACCCGAGACTTGGAGTGTGAAGTGTAAATGAGGACTTAAAAAGGGTCCAAAATCGTCCATATAATGCTCTCCAAGGGCACCCACTTGAAGAATTGAGACTAAGGAGTCATTTTGGACATTTCACACCTTGTTTGTAAACTACTGTTAGGGAGTTTTTTGATGATGATGAATGTTTTATAACATTGAAAGACAAAGTCCTCTTTCCTTGAGGCAAATCTGAAACTTGGAACTAGGTAACAACAAGAGGGTGGAATCACTTTGTTATTTGTTTGCTTGGAAACTTAGGTGTTGAGGTTCATGAGTCCCTCTTGGTCCAACTAAGAACTTGATGTTGCTATTCACTTGTCTTAGGGTCGTTTCTCATTGTTAGGGTTCTTAGATTTTTGAATATTGTATGTCAAGTTACTATCCTTTACTTTCTTGCAAATCATGTATGTGTTGTGTAGTGGACTGTTTTGGGCCCTCCATTGAATCCAAAACTTGTATTATTATTATTCATCTTGTTCATCACATTTTGTAGCTGTTTTGGTGTTAAAATACACTCTTGAATCTTGTATTCTTGTTGTATTTGTTGAATTCAAGAGTTGGTCTTCAAAAGGGTCCTTGGATCTTTGATCTTGTGGATTGATTTTGAAGTGTGTTTCGTGTTGTCCTTGTCTTTCCTGCATCATTTGGTATCAGAGCCATCTTTGATTTTTTTCTAACAAGATCAATCTTGGGCTTGAGACTTGAAAAAAAAAGAAAATTTCCAAAAAATAGCAATCTGTCCACTTTGTGTTCATGGCCGAAAATTGTGTTCTTGTTGTGTCTTGGCCGAGATTTTTACTTGTCTTAAGTGTTACTAGTGTTAGTATTGTTCTTCACTAACACTTTGAGTCTATATCTTAATTTGAGCCTTTGTTATTGATATTGTTATTGTGAACTTGGACTTGACAAATTTTTGTTGGTATTGTTGTTGCGGATTTAAAGTTTGGACTATTTTGGACGTGTGGTGTGTTGTTGGTTCAAGGTTTGAAAGTGTATTGTGGAGATTGCGTCATGGATTTTAAGCTTGGAAAAGTGTTTTTGATGTTTGGGATCCAACTTGAACCTTAGAACTTCAAGACTCAAAGTTTGTGTTCTTGGTATTCTTCACCATCTCTATATGTTGTTGAAGAAAAGGTGGTTGTTGATCTTATAAGTTGAAGAAAGAGAGTGTGAATTGATGTTAGTCTTGGAAGGAATAAATCCAAGATTTAAGGTGTAAGACTTGTGGCTCAAAGACTTTTCCTACAACCACAAAAGACTTTATCAACCATTTCCCAACACTCCCTAGACTAGACTTCTACTTTTTAGCTTTTTCTTATTTCAAGAACCTTGTGTTTTGGGACAAACTACTTTTTCTTGTTTCAAGAACCTTGTCTTGTGGGACTAGTACAAGACAAAAGTCATCCTTTTAAGAGTGGACTTGTATAGATTCAAGACTTGTATTTTTTCTCCAAAACCAATTGTCATCCTTCCCAAATTACAATGGAACCAAGACTTGAAATTGAAATATAAAATTGAGAAACCACAACCACTATGTGACTGCCACATCATCATTTTTTATTGTTCATGTAACAATTTTGGCTCAAATTTTAGATTTCTTAGTTTCATTTTATTGTCTCTCAGTTCGTTTGTTGGTTCGAACACTAATTGACAACCTAGTAATCTCCTACTAGCTTGTAAGTTAGTTTTGTGTCCGTTTGTTCTTGTTTACGTTTGTTGTGTACTTTTATCTTTTTGAATTCATTGTTAGTTCTTAACTCAAGTCCTATAAGATTTTATTTGAGTTTCAAACAAAAATCCATTCCGGGACAAGAGTAGACTCGACCCTCAATCACTCATGAAGTACAAGCCGACTTTCAATACTTGTGAAACCAAGTGTGAGGTAAAACCGAGAGTGATAGTGTGGTCAGGCATTTTTTATTAACAGGTTTGTTTGTTTTCTTTGTTTATTATGTCTTTTTGTTAGGTACAATGGCTGCCCATAATTTCAATTCCACATGTGATCATATCAATGACAATATTGAAGATATGAAACAGCACATTGAAATTATACGCCAATTGCTACCCAAAATCTACCCACAAAATCAAATTGTCCAAGCACTTTGTGTTGAGAGCTTCCCGGAGGAAGTTGCTGCCCAACTTGTGACTAAAACTTGCCCACCACTTGAGGATATGTGTGATGTGATTAATAAATCTCAAGTGAGTGAAGGATTTAAAGATGTTGGCCAAGGAAAAAGGAGTGAACCTATGAGCCTATGTTGTTGTAAAGATGCTAATGTTTGTTTGGCTCATAGGGTTAATCATGTGCTTGACATTTCTTTGAAACTTGATAATGATTCCTTAGAGAGAGAAAGTTCCAAATCTATCCGCGGGTTAGATCATTCACTCTTTAGGCACAATGTCTTGTTTGAAGATAGTTTATTTACTCCTAATGAACCTAGTGGTGCAAGTGATGTTGACGACATGGCTTGTCTTGGAAGTTATAGCCTATATGCTAACCCACTATGGTGTGACAACATTCCTCCTCAAGATGGAAATCTCTTCTTGGAAGATGAGAGTACTCTTAAGGATAGGGAATGTGTAGTCTTGAAAATGAATAGTCAATCGGGTGAAGATGACCATGACTTGCTTGATTACTTGAGAAACCCAAAATGTGATTGTTCCTGTAAAAATGCTTTTGTGAATGATTCCTTTGCTGCCCATGGTAATTTATATCTATGTGGGGATTATTCTCTTGAAATAAAAGGTGGTGTATGCTTAGAAATTCCATCTATTTCTTCTTTATGTGTTCCCTATGTTGAGCATACTAGTGGTGATGGACTTGAAGCTAGTGAGTACATACATAAGGACACCATAGCTGAAGTTAGCTTGTGTGACACCTTTCTCTACCCTCTTTTATCCGCATGATATTTTCACTAATGACACCTTAGGGGAAAGTAAGAGTGGCAGAAACCCATGTCTATGGCTACTTCTCCCATTCGATCCCGGTACCATCTTAGGGTATGGTAGGAGTTATCTCATCCCAAGCTTATTATTTATTGATGTTCTTCATAGCCACTTCCTTTGTGACATTTGTACTAAGTTTTTTAAGTTCAACACAAAGGATCCATGGATGTACTTCAAGTTTGTTCCACCTCGGCATGGCATATTGATATGTGTATTTTTATAACCCTAACCCTCATGTTATGAGGATGTGTGCTTGTTTATGTTCTCTTGATTTTGCAAGGCATGGATTTGAGGTCGAATCCTTTTCAAGAAGGGAAGGATGATATGAGTACGACCACGAGGATGCATGTTTGTGAGATGTATTGAACCCGAGACTTGGAGTGTAAAAGTGAAGTGAAAATAAGGACTTAAAAAGGGTCCAAAACCGTCCATATAATGCTCTCCAAGGGCACCCACTTGAAGACTTGAGACTAAAGGGTCATTTTGGATATTTCACACTTTGTTTGTAAACTACTATATAAGGAACCTTTTAGGTCATTTGTTAGGGAGTTTTTTGATGATGATGAATGTTGTATAACATTGAAAGACAAAGTCCTCTTTCCTTGAGGCAAATCTGAAACTTGGAACTAGGTAACAACAAGAGGGTGGAATCACTTTTGTTATTTGTTTGCTTGGAAACTTAGGTCTTGAGGTTCATGAGTCCCTCTTGGTCCAACTAAGTACTTGATGTTGCTATTCATTTGTCTTAGGGTCGTTTCTCATTGTTAGGGTTCTTAGATTTGTGAATATTGTATGTCAAGTTACTATCCTTTACTTTCTTACAAATCTGTGTTGTGTAGTGGACTGTTTTAGGCCCTTCGTTGAATCCAAAACTTGTATTATTGTTGTTCATCTTGTTCATCACATTTTGTAGCTGTTTTGGTATTAAAATACACTCTTGTATCTTGTATTCTTGTTGTATTTGTTGAATCCGAGAGTTGGTCTTCAAAAGGGTCCTCGGATCTTTGATCTTGTCGACTGATTTTGAAGTGTGTTTCGTGTTGTCCTTGTCTTTTCTGTATCAATTCAGCTCTCTTGTTTTCAACTAATCAGCCTACAACTCATTTCCACTACACTGACCATTACTCAAAATCATCCAAATGCACTCTTTGGGCACCTCATTTGGATGGATTAATGTAAACAAATAAAATCTACTCTAATAGTTAAAATTTAAAAGATACGGGCCAATTTAATGGAAATGATGGTTGCCTCCCATACAACCCCTAATTTAACGTCATAGCACGACGTTAATCTATCCTCAAGTTGGATTCTTGAGCTGTCCAAGATCCACTTTCTTATCCACGACATCAATCACAAACACCGCTTGTAGTTTTCTTGGTTGCTTTACGATTTTGTACACAATAAAAGAGACTTCATGATCATGCACCCAGAAATTCATTTATCCATACTCCATATCCACTAATGCTCCTCTAGTTGCCAAAAAATGTCTCCCAAGTATTATGGGTATTTTGTGGTTGATTTCACAATCAAGCACAACAAAGTTCACCAGGAGAATGAATATATCAACCTTCACCAATACATCGTATAACACCTCAACCGGTTTCTTGATCGAGTGATCCGCTATCAATTATCTTATGGTGGTGGGTGTACGAGCACCCAACCCAAACCATTGATACAGTGCATATGGCATCAAATTTATCCTAGCACCAAGATCACATAGTACCTTTTTCAAATTTGTGAGTCCTAATGGTGCAAGGGATTGTAAAACCACCTGGTTCTTCCTTTTTCTATGCCATGGCATTTGAAATAATGGCACTATAAATGTACGTTAAATTAATAGTCTCACCATCCACAAGCCTTTTATTTGACATCAAGTTCTTTATTGACTTAGCATACCCCATAATTTCTTGAAGAGCCTCCAAAAATGGAATAATGATTGAGAGGTTTTAAGCTTTGCAAGGAACTTTTGGAACTTGGCATTGTCATCTTTATTTTTCAACCTTTATAGAAAGGGTAGAGGAATTTTTACTGGAGGAAGCGGAGTGCTTTGAGGTTCAGTCCCCATTTTCTTGTCACTATTAATCACTTAAGGGGTTTCCTCATCATCACCCTTCTCTTCAACTATTATTGGCTCCTCATCAATCTCTTTAAGAGACTTTGAAGCACCAACACTTAAAAATTTGAGCTACTTTCTCTTCACATTTATTTGATCATCAAGTGACTTTTCCTCAACTTCAATCACATGCTCACTAAGATTTCTACCCATTTTAGTAATAATTTTCATGACATGACCTTCATTCTTGGGATTCACTACCATGTCACTAGGTAGGCCTCCTTTTTCCCTAGTATTGAGTTGGGTAAAAATTTTCCCCACTTGAGTTTCCATTAATTGATGGAAGCCTAATGTGGATTAACTATTTGGTTGAGTTGAGAATAGTTGCTCTTCATCTTTCTTACCATTTTGTTGGTACCTTCAACACGCTTCAAAATTCGAGCATGCACATCTTCAGTTTTGAAAATTTTTGGGTCTACCAAGCTTGATTCCTTGTCCTTGACAAGATTATGAGGAGGCACATATCTATCATAAATTCTCTCCTTGTCCCTCCAATCTTAATATCTATCATGCCAATGATGATCTCGGTCTTAATCATTCTAACCTTGATTCTCAGCTTGCCTTTGATAGGCAGGGTGGGAACCTCCTGAATAATTTAACAACATCCTCATCTCTTCATCGAGTGCCTTATCTTTATCCACATCATAACCTTTGGCACTTTGAGAGGCAATGACATTGATAGCCTTTGTAGGTGCTCCAATTATATGTTAAGTGAGGAGCACCAATTGGGTCATCACTTTGGCCATATTTTTATCCCTTTCTTTATCCTTCTTTCTTTTCTCTTTGTTGACATAAGATGAGGTGGGGGACCCTATGGCTACATTAGACTCCCGGATGTTCCATCCTCGATTTTTCTTAGTGACTTTCTCAAGTAGACTTGTTGCAACATCATATAACAATTTCATAAGAGGACCTCCCGATGTATTATCCACCACCATCTTATTTAGTTGGTTTAATGCCCTATAAAAGATTTGGAGGAGCATTTTCTTTGATAATTCATGGTTAGGGCATTACATCAACTTGTCATTAAAGCATTACCACGCCTTATCTAAGGGCGTACCACAAAGTTGATGAAAATTTGAATGGTGATTGTTCTATTAAATAGTGGATATCATAAGGTGGATATGGAAAACAATATTTACCCCAGAGATGTGATTTCATCTCTTCTTTGTATCTTTCTAGACAAGGGAAAATATCAATCTAAAATGGCCTCCATAAGCTCAACCCAAGATGTAATAGACCCAGTGGGTAAAGATCTCAACTACAAAACTTCCTTTCCCATCAATGAGAACAGAAAAAGCCTCAACTGAATAGACTCTTGAGTGATCTAGGGACTATCAAATGGGGAGCACACCTCAATGAAGTTTTTCTAATAGATGTTTGCATCTTCGTGTGCTTGACCCCCGAATAGACCTTTCATTTGTAACATGTGGAGCATCACACTTGTTAGATAGAACACCTCATTTCCCTCGGCTAGTGGGATGCGAATGGCACTAGAACGCCATGCATTATTAAAATTATCCTCATCCTTGAGGTGTCCATCAAATGAGCCATCATTTCTTCTATTGTGGCTCATGGTGTCGCGGTTATTGTGAAAATAACCTAACAAAAGAATTAAAACAAAAACAATATAAATAAAGATACTACGGGTAAACCCAAAGTTACTAACAACACCACACAAGTAAAAACTAAGTTTCACTTCCTAGAAATGAAACTATTTTTAATAATGCTCAGCTTACACCATCATTCCGATGCAAGGCGGTCATTGTGAATATAAACCCAACAATATTCAGGGTCGAATCCATGAGGAGCATAACTAGTTTTCTATTCCTAGGTATGTTGGAAGTTAACTAGAAGTTAACCTATAATGCAAACTTAAAAGAAAACATTAAATTAAGTAGGGGTTTTGGAATTAGAACTATGTTGAACAAAATCAATCTATAACACTAAACAAAAGTAAACAATTATTGAATAAAACTAATTGATAGAAGTCTTAGGGCTATGCTACCCTAGGGGTAATTAGTGTATGGGTATTCAAGATTTAGTTCCAATTTTAGTTAATGAGCATTGGGTAGGCTAGGTTTAAGGTCTTAGTGTTAGTCTTTCAACAAAACACTAAATTTCACTTATGGATTCTTTCGAATACCTCATGAGCGTGGCAAATTCATCAACCCAATACCTCAACTTAGCATCCCTATTTCTAGGATAATGCTTAGGAACATAGCAAAATCCACATAACATCCTTATTTCTAAGACAATGCTAAGGAAGAAGCTAAAATCAATTTGTTGTTCACAATTACTCATCACCCATACCCCTCTTTAAAAAATGATGTGGGACCCAATGCAATTGATGTTTTTACCCAAAATTCTCTATTCAAACATAGAGTAATAGTGAAACCCAACACCACTAACTATCAATTCAAGATAACAATCAATACCCATACATATTAATACCCTATTCAAACATAACCCCAAGATAGGAATTTAGCTACTCATGGATTTAAACATAAGAGGATTACCCAAATTTTCATTCAAATCTTCCATTGTAAACTAAAATGGAGGAAAACTAAGCTTCAATTTCAACCTTCAACTAAATCCTCAATTGGAATTAAAAATACAATTTGCTCTCTACACTATCCAAATTGAAAATTGACATAAAAGATTCCTCACTTTTCAAAGGGTTTTGGCCATTTTGGGATTTTAGGAACCAGTTGGTGAATTTCCACTTCTGCCCCTTAAAATATCCCGCTTCATCGCGATCGCTCTATCTTGATCGTGTTTGCAACTCTTGTGATCACAGGACACTCCTCACAATTGTTGAGGTTTGATTTGGCATTGGATAACAATCGCGACCCTCGGGCCACAATCATGGTACCTGAGGGTCGATTCTTGGTCCTGATTTTCAGCTTGTGCAAGGACTTTGGTGTTTTTCTTTCCTTTTAAGCTTCACTTCAACTCCGTTTCATCTAATTACCTATAAACATGCAAACATGGGATTTAATTTATTTTAATAAAGAATTAGCTTCATATACACACTCATTTCATTGTAGTGTTCTCAAATTTGGATGTAAATGAGTTGCAAATTTGCCACTCAGCAAAACCCCATCAATTTATAGCCTAAGTGATACGAGCCAAAGGGCCATCATAGCTTTTGATGGCATCATTCGAGGCCCATACATGAAGATTCAAGCTTTGGTCATACTGAGGGTACAAGGACATGCATGGAGGACTCATTTTGAAATTACAATAGAGCAAAACCATGTTTGGAAGATTGCTTGGGACTTGTGTTGATGCCTACCAAAGGTTTCCAATAGGTTTCACATTTTGAATCTTGAAGAAGAAGGGACCCACGAAGCATTAGTGGGGCGGCCTTGGAGTGTAAACACTCATTAAGGGTGTTTTAGTCTTTTTTGTGTCATTTCTTTATACTCCATAGGAGCCCTTTTTCATTAAGGTTATTTTGGTATTTTATGTTAAATAAGCTATAAATAGACTCTTTAGGTTTATTTTCTCATTAGTTGATTATTGATATTTGAAAGACTTCTTCTTCTCTCTTTGAGAGTGTAGTGTAGGACTTTGAAAAGCCAAGTAGAGTAGGGCTCGGAAAAGTCATTATTGATCTTTGCTTAGAAACGGTGGTTGTAAAGCGGAGTTGATTCCCTTAGTGGTCATCGTAATAATTTGGTGTTGTAATTGTGCGTCTTAAGGGTCTTATCATTTGATACACGATTTGGTTCCTATTTTTTGCAACCTCTTATGTCAAGCTATCTATCTTACTTTATTGCATCTGTTTGTTCTCTTATTTCTCTTAGTCTTCATCTTTTTAGGTCATTCTTCTATCATTTGGTATCATGAGCAAGGTTTGATTTTGTTCCAACAAAATCAATCTTGGGATTGTTGTCTTGAAAATAAAAAAAAAGTGAAAAAGAAGAAAAAAAAGAAAAAAGAACTGTTCACGTTTTTAGGGTTTTTCAATTTTTGAGACTTGATTTTTGTTTGTTTTGTGTGTTTCTAGTGTTAGATCCTTGTTCCCTAACACTATTAGAGTCTATAAATTGAAATCCCAACAAAAAAGTGTCAAAATAAAAAATCCCCCCCCCCAAAAAAAATACTAAACCCGTTTTTGAACCTAGGTCAAATTTTGAGTTTTTGATTTTTTTTTGTGTGTTTTTAGTGTTAGATTTGTGTTCTCTAACACTATAGGAGTCTAGGGTTTGAATTTGAGCTAAATTGAAGGTGATTTGAGCCATCCACCATTGTTGATCTTGAGTTTGAAGAAACTTGAAGGTGATATCTCATTGTGGAAGGTTGTTGTTGATGTTTTTGGAGATGAAAAACATGATATTTACGGTTGGATTGTCAATTTGAGGTTGGATCTTCAAGAAAAATCAAATTCTGAGTTTATTTGCTTAAGGGTCAACTTTGGGTCAAACTTTGAATGTTCTTGGTGTTCATCATGCATGTATTGTTGAACAAAAACATTCAAAAAGTGTTGTTTGATCTAAAAAGGAGGAGAAAGAGAGTGTACTACTTGTTTGTCTCAAAGAATATTCCAATCATATCCCAAGTCTTCCAAAGAAAGAAAAGAATTCAAAAGGCATTAAAAAAAATATTCTCAAAGAAGAGGACAAGGGCAAGTACAAGGGAAAGTACAAGGGGGGACCATCATAAATTCAAACTCTTTTGAGCTAGAAAAAAAGGTCCATTCTTTGTGTTTTCTTCATCAAAACTGATCCTACCTTCCTCCTAAGTTGAAGATTGACTGAATACAAGAAATTTTTTTCAAAACATCAACCAACCAAAGGCTGCCACATCATCACCAAGGGCTGCCACATCATCACTTCACCCAAAAAGCTTAAGCTTAAATTTCAGATTCTAAGTTTCATTTCCTTGTTCTTTAGTTTCATTTCTTGATTCTAGAACTAATTAACAACTAGTAATCACCTACTTAGTAGTGAATTAGTTGTTTGAGTCCGTTTTCTTCGTGTTTTCGTTCTTTGTGTGCTTTTCTCATTTTGACTCGTTGAACTTCTTTGTTTCAAGTTCATAAGTAGATTTTGTATTGTGTCTTGAGCCAATCAAATAAGAATATATTCTGGCCATTAAGTAGTGATTGACACCTTATTGACTACCGGAGTATAAGCAACTTTCAATATTCGCTGCTCCAATTGTGAGGATCACAAAGGTGAGAGTATATACGAGTGTTGGTGAGGGGCTTTTACTACTAATCTTGTTAGTTCATTTTGTAGGTACAGGTGATATAAGGGGAACATATCTTGGTAGCCTCAAACTATTATGACTACAACATGGGAGACTATGATTGTAGTAAGGGATTTTATAGCTACGATGATGTTGGAGATTATGGGGGCTATGAATATAGCCATGATCAAGACATAGGCAGAATTGAGAGTTATGGTTTTGAGGGATAAAATAAGGTGAATAAAGTTCCTAGTGCTTATGGTGAATGTGGACATGATGTAGGGCCTTATGATAAAGTTGGGGTATGTGAGAAGTCTTACACTTCCCACTCCGAATCGAATTTGTGTAAGGTATAACCCTTTCCTTCGTAAAGCGTATGAGAGCCTTGGTGAGAGTGCACATATGGAGCATGAAGATTCATATTGTTTACTTGTAGTACATCTTATCAAGGTCGAAGTGGTGTGAATAGGTATACTAGCTATAGTGTAGGTTGTCCCATGAGAAGAAGAGAGAATACATCTCCAAGGCCGAGGGGTACTCATGTGCCCATGGGTTGTCCAAAACTCTATAATGTTGATCCTAGAAGAAGTGTTCACTCCGAAATGGTAAGCATTTATGGGGTACCGAGCTGCCTCCTCGTGCTAGATGATTGGCGCCATAAGAACTACATTATGCCACCCATGGTTAACTATTTGGGGTTGTTTCGAGAACCTTTACTTGTTCCATATTACTTGGATGGGTATAAGGTTATCGAGAGAGTGAGGATTGTCTTCACCTAATTTGAATACTATGAGGAGGTATGGTGCGATATCTTTTCCTTGACACTAGGTCATGTATGCTTGGGTGCCGATTGGTTTGCACAACATAGAGTTCCAAATATTCTAAATTGGCCTAAGGTTGTAGTGGACCGTTGGGAAAATTATCTCTTTACCTCAATTCTTCCCAAACTACAAGAAGATGTGATCACTTACTCCGGCCCGAATAATTATGAGAGACAAAAGATTGATAGGAGTAAGGGTGTGTATGGTGGTAATCCAAGAGTGGAAAAAGGAGAGGTTGTGTGGAGTGAAGTGAGGGGGTTGTCACCAAACTGTGCTAACTATATTTGTCCTTCTATTTCTAAGGACATTTGTGTAGGTACTAATATGGCAAGTGGAGGAGCACAAGGCCAAGGACAAGTTGCTGCCGAAGCATGTGGGAAACCTTTACACCATGGCAAAGAAGAATTTACTCAAGAACTTCAAGGTAAAATAGCTAACTCTTACACTTTTGTGCATGTGAATAATAATTGTGTGGCTAGTAGCCCATTAAGTGTGAGTAGTAGCTTACCTATTTGTGATTCTATTGATTCTTTGCCTCTTGTTGATGATGTACTTATTATGAGTATGGATACACTAATTGATCCTATTGATGACCGAATTGACTCTTCTTGTAAGATCAATTTAAGTCCACCTAATGTTGAAGCCATTGTGTTGAATGATAATACATCATCTATTGATTCTTTGCCCCTTGATGATGATGTACATGTTGTGAATGTGGATACACTAGTTGATCCTATTGATGACCGAATTGACTCTTCTTATAAGATCAATTTATGTCCACCTAGTGTTGAAGCCAATGTGTTGAATGATAGTACATCATCTTGTGAAAATTGTGTTGATCAACTTATGTGCAAAATTTGTCCACCACTTGAGGATGTGTGTGATGTGTTTAATGGATCTCAAGTGAGTGATGATATTGAAAATGTTGATCAAATAAATAATAGTGTTCCCTTTAGCATGACCTCTAGTGAATGTTCTACTAGCGATTTTGCTCATAAGGATCGTGTGTTGAAACTTCTTTGGAACTTGATAATTTTCCTTTAGAGAGTGAACTTGCATGTTCTGAATCATGCCCAAGGGTAGATCCTCCTCTCTTTAGGTATAAAATCTTGTTTAAAGATGGTCTTATCACTCCTAATGAACCTAGTGGTGGGAATGATATTGAAGGTATAGCTTGTCTTGAAGGTTATAGCCTGTATACTAACCCACTATGGTGTGACAACATACCTCCTAAAGATGAAAATCTCTTCTTGAAAGATGAAAGTACTCTTAAGGGTAAGGAATGTGTAGTCTTAGAAAGGAATGATCAATTGGCTAATGATAGCTTTGATCTGCTTGAATATTTGAGAAACCCAACAGGTGATTATTCCTTGAAAATTGATTGTGGTTGTGATCCTTTGTATGATTCCCCACCCATGTTTGATGACTATGAGGATGAATTGTCTGTTTCTTGTGAAGACTTAAGTAATAATCCTTTTGATTCTGCTTGTGGTGTGTATCTACTTGAGGGTTCTTCCATGAAAAGAGAAAGTGTCCATTGCTTGGAAATTACTTCTTCTTCTACTTTGTGTGACCTTATTGTTGAGAGTACTCATGGTGATGATTTTGAAACTAGTAGTGAGTACATACATGAAGACACCTTAGTTGAAGTTGACTTGAGTGATACCTTTCTCTACTCTTTATTTGCTTTTGATGATGTCTATGCTATTATAGAGAGTGTGTCTTTTAGATTGGGTGAATCCTGTAGGGAAATAGAGTGTTGTCTAGATCCATGTCTATAGCCACTCTTTCTATTTAACCCGGGTGCCAAATGTAGATATTATGATGTTGGCACACCCAAATTGTTGCTTGGTTTGGTCTACATGACAAGCAAAGTGACATTCTTGAAAACTCGAGGGCAAAAGTGTCATTGTCTTCTTGGGGTAATGTTACTAAATGTGCATCCTTTCTTGACACACTTGTGCTTAAGTTGCATGATTCCCAACTTGTGGATGCCAAGTTGATACTTTACTTGAAAGAAAGAGGTCATATGTGCTTTAGTGCCTTAAATCCATCCTTGTGTGCTTTATGTGTTATATCTTATGGGCCAAATTGCATTCTTATAGATAACAGCGCCTTGGATGATGCCTTTACACTTGATTCCTTCTTATACTACCTCTTTGCCTATGATGACATCCATACTAGTTTTGGATTTGTATTATGTAGAGGTAGGGAACTTGTTGGTTGGTCCACTTTTTTGAATGACAATACTATGTGGGTTTGGTGGACAATAAGACCAATAGTGGCACCACTTTTGATGAGGACACTTGAAGAAGTAATGAAACAATTATGTCTAGTGGTTTCTAACATAAAGGTAGTCTTACCTTTTGGCTTTAGTGATACCATTAAGACCTTTGTAGTTTCTTTATCTCTTGATACTTGTTATAGCCATATCCTTTGTGATATTTTCACTAAGTTTTTCTTGACTAAAATAAAGGATTCATGGTTATATTTTAAGTGTGTACCCCCTTGGCATGATGATGTTATTTGTTGTACTAACCCTAACCCTCATGCCATGAGGATGTTGTGCTTGTTTGTCCTTTCTTTGGTTTTTCAAGGTATGGATTCGAGGTTTAATCCTTTTCAAGAAGGGGAGGATGATACGAGCCAAAGGGCCATCATAGCTTTTGATGACATTATTGGAGGCCCATACATGAAGATTCAAGCTTTGGTCATATTGAGGGTACAAGGACATGCATGGAGGACTCATTTTGAAATTACAATAGAGCAAAACCATGTTTGGAAGATTGCTTGGGACGTGTGTTGATGCCTACCAAAGTATTCCAAGAGGTTTCATATTTTGAAGCTTGAATAAGAAGGGACCCACGAAGCATTAGTGGGGAGGCCTTAGAGTGTAAACACTCATTAAGGGTGTTTTAGTTTTTTTTGTGCCATTTCTTTACACTCCATAGGATCCCTTTTTCATTAAGGGTATTTTGGTATTTTATGTAATAAGCTATAAATAGACTCTTTAGGCTTATTTTCTCATTAGTTGATTATTGATATTTGAAAGACTTCTTCTTCTCTCTTTGAGAGTGTAGTGTAGGGCTTTGAAAAGACAAGTAGAGTAGGGCTTGGAAAAGCCATTATTGACCTTTGCTTAGAAATGGTGGTTGTAAGGCGGAGTTGATTCCCTTAGTGGTCACTGTAAGAGTTTGGTGTTGTAATTGCGGGTCTTAAGGGTCTTATCGTTTGATACATGGTTTGGTTCCTATTTTTCGCAACCTCATATGTCAAGCTATCTATCTTACTTTATTGTATTTGTTTGTTCTCTTATTTCTCTTAGTCTTCATCTCTTTAGGTCATTCTTCTATCACTAAGATGCCTTTATATGAATAATACGTTGAGTTTGAATCTCAATGCACCATATTGATGATATTATTATGGCTAAAGCAAAATAATGTGTGTTTTGTAAAAAGTCATTAATCCTATCTTTTTTAAATGTGCTCCATTCTATGAAGTGAATGTGGTAGCAATATATGATAAGTCTGATAGATGACAATTTATTCCATTGTTGAAGTAAATGTAGTCTGATAGATGACAATTTGTTCCATTCTTGAAGTGAATGTGGTAGCAATATATAATGTACTCTGAAAGATATGTTAAGGGAATTTTTTTTCTACATTAGATGTATGGCTCGATTTTTCTCTAGAAGTAGCAATATTTTTGATACGGGAATGACAACGGAAACACGAAATCACATTCCAAGTCTTGGGTTCAATACATCTCACAAACATACATCCTCGTGGTCATACCCATATCATCCACCCCTTCTTGAAAAGGATTCGACCTCGAATCCATGCCTTGCAAAATCAAGAGAAGACAAACAAGAACGCATCCTCATGGCATGAGGGTTAGGGTTAGCAAAATACATATATCAATATGCAATGCCGAGGTGGAACAAACTTGAAGTACATCCATGGATCCTTTGTGTTGAACATAAAAAACTTAGTATAAATGGCACAAAGGAAGTGGTCACCACCAACAAAAAGAGATAAGGAAGAAACTTGTCTTCCTTCCTTAGCACCCATAATCAAACATTGCTTGTCATCTTGACCAAGCATTAAGTGGAGAGTGTCGAGATTTTCATATTCCAATAGGGTGCCGGGATCAAATGGAAAAATTAGCCAAGGACCTAAGCCGAGGCTAGCCCTTCCTTCCCCTACAATGTCACTCCCATATTCACACGCAAAAATATTTTTATACACATGATCTCTATGAACGAAACTAATTGCAATGCTTTTACCGCACAAGATGTTCAAACCGTGCATTATCAAGATTAATTTTACAGACACCATCACTAACTTGAGAGTTTTTAAGCATACTATTCACATGCCCAAGTAGTGAACTACTTTTAAGAGTAAATTGATCATCATGAACACCAAGAGTACTACTTTTGAAGGCCAACACGTAAAGGCTCATGACTTGGTCACCCCAAGAGCACAAGGATATGTAAGGAAGGATCATTTTGAGCATGACTTAAAGCAATCTCGTGTGTAGAAGGTTGCTTGGTTGCTTACATTGATGGTAACCCGAGAATAACAAGACTTGAAGTATGAACCATACTCGGTTTTTTAGAGCATTGAAAAGGCACCATTCATTCAAGTTATAACGTACCTTGGCTGCCCTTTCATTAAGGGTATTTTA
This sequence comes from Capsicum annuum, assembly GCF_002878395.1. NCBI lineage: Eukaryota > Viridiplantae > Streptophyta > Magnoliopsida > Solanales > Solanaceae > Capsicum > Capsicum annuum. The sequence goes on along the minus strand of NC_061115.1, from coordinate 102,646,539 downwards.
TACATTACATATGGTGTATTTACACACCATGGAAGCCCCTCTCATTAAGGGCTAAGTGGTCTTTTTATCTTCATTTGTAATATATTATAAATAGGCCCCTTTAGTCTTATTTTCACTAGTTTTGGAAAAAGATGAAAGATTGAAACATTAAAAATCCTCTCTCTTGAGAGTAGAACACTTAGTCTTAGTTTAGGGCTTGGAAAAGATAATATTGTTCTTTGCTTGGAAACGGTGGATTTTAGTGGTCACCGTAAGAGTGTGGTTTTGATTATTACATTCATTAGGGGTTAATGTTGAAATATACTTGGTTCTTAATCTTGTAATAATCTTGGTCTCACTATCTATCGTTTACTTTCTTGCAAATCATGTATGTGTTGTGTAGCGGACTGTTTTGGGCCCTTCGTTGAATCCAAAACTTGTATTATTGTTGTTCATCTTGTTCCTCATGTTTTGTAGCTGTTTTGGTGTTAAAATACACTTGTATCTTGTATTCTTGTTGTATTTGTTGAATCTGAGAGTTGGTCTCTAATAGGTCCTCAAATCTTGTGATTTGTGGACTATTTTGGGGTGTGTTTCATCCTTCCATTGTCTTTATTGTATCATTTGGTATCAAAGCAAGGCTGGTTCTGTTCCTACACTACCAATCTTTGGTTCTCTTGGACGAAAATTAAAAAAAAAAAAGGCTAAAAACTGAAAAAAAAATTCCAGAAAAGTGCAAATCTGTCCATTTTGTGTTCTTGGCTGAAAATTGTGTTGTTTTTATCTTGGCCAAGATTTATTTGTTGTGTGACTAGATCTAGTATTGTTCTTGTTTGTTTTGTTGTTTTTAGTGTTAGTTTTCTTGTCCACTAACACTTTGAGTCTAGATCTAAACTTGAGCTTGGACTTGTTGAAAGTTGTTATTGTGAACATAAGCTTGGCCCATTGTTGTGGTGGACTATTTTGGATGCATGGTTTCTCCTTGATGTTCTAAACTTGACCACGTGATATTGTTGTTACTTGGTGGCTTGAGAACCATTTTGTTGAAGTTGTAGTTGTCGTGGCCAAGTGTTGGAGATATTGTTATTGTGGATTGAAGTTGGCCGTTTGAATTGTTGTTGTTCTTGAAGATTGTTGTTATTGTTCTTGGTGTGGTTGTTGTTGTTCTTGAAGTTCTTCACCTTCCTTCATATATTGTTAGAACATAAAGTGAATGTTAGATCCTAAAAGGTAAAGAAAAGAGGTGTATGTAGTTGTTAGTCTTGAAAGAACCCCAACCACCAAAAGACTTTATATCACTTCTCAATCACTTTTCCATGATTTAAGGACCCATGTTTTAAGGAGAAGTACAAGAAAAAGTCCAGTGAAAATTGAAAAAGGCCCCAAGACTTATTTTCCCTCCTAAAACAAATTCCACCGAACCAATACGTGGCTTCCATATCATCACCGCTACTGTTCACGCAATATTTTCGAGCTCAACTTTTAGATTCTTAGTTTTATCTTATTGTTTCATTAGTTTCATGTCTTGATTCTAGAATTAATTAACAACTAGTAATCACCTATACTTAGTTGTAGATTAATTATTGAATCCATTTCTTCGTGTCTTCGTTATTTGTGTGTTTTTCTCATTTTTAACTCGTAGTAACTTCTTTGTTTCAAGTTCGTAAGTAAATTTTATTTTGTTTCTTGAGTCGATCAAGCAAGAATCCATTCTGGCCGCCAAGTAGAATTGACATCTTATTGACTACCGGAGTATAAGCAACTTTCAATATTCGCCGCTCCAAATTGTGAGGATCATAAAAGTGAGTGAATACGAGTGTTGGTGAGGAGTTTTTACTACTAATCTTGTTTGTTCATTTTATAGGTTTAAAAGTTAATATAAGAGGAACATGTGTTCGATATCCGGGGATTATTGTGACTACAATATGGGAGACTACGATTGTAGTAAGGGTTTTTATGGCTACGAAGTTGAGGGAGATTGTGGAGGCTTTGAAAATAGCCATGATCAAAACTTGGGCAGATTTAAAAGTTACTGTTTTGAGGGAGAAAATGAGGTGAATAAAGTACCTAGTGCTTATGGTGACTTTGGAGATGATATAAGACCTCATGATGGATCATATGATAACGTTGGGGCATGTGAGAAGTCTTATAATTCTCACTCCAAACCTAGATTTGGTGTTAGGTTTAACCCTTTCGTTCGAAAAACTTATGAGACATATGATGAGAGTACACGTAAGGAGTGTGAATATTCATATTCTCCACCTTGTAGTGCTTTTTATCAAGGTCAATATAGTGTGAATGGTTATACTAACTATAGTGGAGGTTGTCCAATGAGAAGATGAGGGTACGCATCTCCAAAACCAAGGGGTACTCGTATGCCTTACAATCTTGATCCAAAAAGGAGTGTACACTCCGGAAAGGTGACCATTTTTTGTGGGATACCGGGCTGCCTCATTGTGTTAAATGATAGGTACTATAGAAACTACATCGTTCCATCCATGGTTGATTACTTGGGGTTGTTTTGCGATCATTTACTTGTTTCATACTTTTTGGACAGGTTCAAGGTTACCGAGAGGGTAAAAGTTATCTTCTCCCAATATGAATACCATGAGGAGGTGTGGTGTGACATTCCTCCCTTGGCCTACGGTCATGTATACTTTGGCGTCGATTGGTTTGCACAATATCAAGTTCCTAACGTGGAAAATTGGTCTAATATTGTAAGAGACCAATGGGGAAATCGCCTCATGACTTACTTGCTGCCCAAGCTGTAAAGAGAAATGCCTACCTATTCCAATCGAAATAATTATGAGAGACAAAAGATTGAGAGGAGTAAGGGAGTGCAAGGTGGTAATTCGAGAGTGGAAAAAAAGAGGTTGTGTGGAGAGAAGTGAGGGGATTACCACCAAACTGTGCTAACATTGGTTGTCCTTCTATTTCTAAGGACATTTGTGTAGGTACCAACATGGCAAGCGAAGACGAACAATGCCAAAAAGAAGTTTTTGGCCAAGCTTTTGGAGGACCTTCACACCATGACAAAGAAGAATTTACTCAAGGACTTCAAGGTAAAATGCTTAACTCTTACACTTTTGTACATGTGAATGATACTTGCCTATATGCGAGTCTATTATTTCTTTGCCACTTGATAATGATGTACATATTGTGAGTGTGGATACACTAGTTGATCATATTGATGACTGAATCAACTCTTCTTGTAAGATCGATTTATGTCCACCTAGTGTTGAAACCATTATGTTGAATGAAAGTACATTATCTTCTGAAATTTGTGTTGATCAACTTATGTGTGAAAATTACCCACCACTTGAGGATGTGTATGATGTAATTAATGAACCTCAAGTGTGTGATGATGTTTAAAATGTTGATCAAAGGAATAGGAGTGAACTCGAGAGCTATTGTTGGGATAATCTTGCACTTGAAATCTCTTTGCAACTTGATATTGATCTTTTAGAGAGTGATGAACGTATTTGTTTCGAATCTACCCATGAAATAGATCATGCTCTCTTTAGGTATAATGTCTTGTTTGAAGATGATATAACCACTCCTAATGAATCTAGAGGTGAAAATGATGGTATAGCTTATCGTAGAAGCTATAGCCGATATGCTAACCCACTATGGTGTGACAACATTTCTACTAAAGATGGAAATCACTTCTTTGAAGATGAAAGTACTCTTAAGGGTAAGGGATGTATAGTCTTGGAAACTACTTCTCCTTCTACTTTGTGTGATTTTATTGTTGAGAGTACTGATGGTGATGATTGTGAAACTAGTAGTGAGTACACACATGAGGGCACCTTAGTAGAAGTTGACTTGAGTGATACTTTTCTCTACTCTCTATTTGCTTTGGATAATATGTATTCTATTGTAGAGAGTACACCATTTAGTTTGGGTAGAGACCACGGGAAAGGGGAGTGTTGTCTAGACCCGTGTCTATGGCCACTCTTCCTATTTGACCTGGGTGCCAAATATAGATTTTATGATGATGGTCCACCCAACTTGTTGCTTGGTTTACATGAAAAGCAAAGTATCACTTTTGGTAAATTCCATAACCAAATCCTTTATGCATTTTTCATTAATTATTTAATATTTAGTTCAAAGGATCCTTGGTTATATTATAAATATGTGCAACCTTGGAATGTTAAGGTGATTTATCGTGCTAACCCTAACCCTCATTCCATGAGGATTTTGTATTTATGTGTCCTTTCTTTGGTTTTGCAAGGTTTGGATTCGAGGTCGAATCCTTCTCAAGATGGGGAGGATGATACGAGTCAAAGGGCCACCTTAACTTTTGATGACATCTTTGAAGGCCAACACGTAAAGGCTCAAGACTTGGTCACCCCGATAGCACAAGGATACACAAGGAAGGATAATTTTGAGCATGACTTAAAGCAATCTCGTATGTAGAAGGTTGCTTGGTTGCTTACATTGATGCTAACCCGAGAACCACAAGCCTTGAAGTATGAACCATACTCGGTTTTTGAGAGCATTGAAAAGGCACCATTCATTCAAGTTATAACATACCTTGGCTACCCCTTAATTAAGGGTATTTTATACATTACATATGGTGTATTTACACACCACGACATCCCCTCTCATTAAGGACAAAGTGGTCTTTTTAGCTTCATTTGTAATATATTATAAATAGGCCCCTTTAGTCTTATTTTTACAAGTTTTGGAAAAAAAAATGAAAGATTGAAACATTAAAAATCCTCTCTCTTTAGAGTAGAACACTTAGTCTTAGTTTAGGGCTTGGAAAAGATAATATTGTTCTTTGCTTGGAAACGGTGGATCTTGAGGTGAGTTGATTCCCTTGGTGGTCACCGTAAGAGTGTGGTTTTGATTATTACATTCATTAGGGGTTAATTTTGAAATATACTTGGTTCTTAATCTTGTAATAATCTTGGTCTCACTATCTATCCTTTACTTTCTTGCCAATTGTGTATGTGTTGTGTAGCGGACTGTTTTGGGCCCTTCATTGAATCCAAAACTTGTATTATTGTTGTTCATCTTGTTCATCACGTTTTGTAGCTGTTTTGGTGTTAAAATACACTCTTGTATCTTGTATTCTTGTTGTATTTGTTGAATCTGAGAGTTGGTCTCCAATAGGTCCTCAGATCATGTGATTTGTGGACTATTTTGGGGTGTGTTTCGTCCTTTCATTGTCTTTATTGTATCAATTTTGAAAGGGGTTATAAGCTATCAAAATTTGATAGACTTATGACATAATTATATTCCATTCCCGGGGAATAAGAATTTTGATTATTATAAGTATAGATCCATTCCGTAAGGTGAATGTGATAATATTTATTAAAACTTCCAATACAAACAAGCACTTGATTATTATGGTATCGTAACTCACCTCTAGAAGAAGAAGAAGAATTGAGAGGAACTATTCTGAAATTTACTTTCGAAGTAGTAAATCTAAAAATTTATTCATGTAATAGTAAATCTAAAATTTGAACGATTATGACATTCTGAAGATGTGCATATTGAGTATTGGACATATAAGGAAGAATTCGAAAATTCTTCAAGAATTGTTTATGTTGTCTGTTCTCATGAAAAGTTGGTTGGACCAGCTAATATTGGGATTGGATTCCTTAAATTTGGAAAATATAAAATGTAAATATGAGCCTGTTCACCTATCATATGATATATTGAAAAAATGCATCAATAAGATGATCACATGTACATTTATTGTCAACTTGTAGTTTCACATTCACAAAGTTGCTTGCTCAATTTCAGATTATGTAATCAAGACAATTCATCTTGATAATATTGGTAGATATTAAATGCCTGTGATAAATAGTTGAATTATTGCTGATGAGAGCAAAGCTTTATGTGTTAGTCTGAAATATGATATGTTGTATACAATAGCACTTGTATGTATTAGACCAATAAATTATGATTATTTTTTCCCTCTCAATTGGTTTAAGGTCAAGAACCAAATATTCCATTCTAAACTTTTTTGATATGGGATATATGATTAATGAATATACCATGATACACAAAGATGGATATGTTAGTTTTTCTAATATGAGGGGGAGATAGTAAACAACTAAGAAATATGTTGTAAATTATCATCAATATGATCCTCATTCAAAGGATAATTCAAGTTCAAATGCTAGGAGCGTTTGCTGACACAAAGATTGATATTATGTTTAGCGGTATATTAGTTGTAAATGCTCCAATTGGATGTACCTGAAGGACAAACTCTACTACATGTATGAAGCATGGTAGATTAATCGGTTCTAAAAGCAATAATCTTGAAAAATAAAAAGGAGCAAATGATCATAATTAGGAGACACTGTGCTCTTAAAGAGCCTACGACATAACACTTCATGAAACCCTACAAAAGAGGTTGAGGTACATGGAAATAATGAAGTGATGAGATCTCAAAATATTATGTCACATTGTAAACCTATAAAAGATAATATATCATCGATAATATCTTTGATACAATATTGGTCAATATTATAAAAGATTATGAGGATCTGAATTCTACGTTTATTAAGCATGCTGACGTAGAAATATTTATCAAGTGACACGGAATGATGCATCTTGGTAAACATAAAACTTATTTGATTTGTAGTCCAAACAATTGAAGATGTCACATATGAAATGCTGAAATTGTCACTTGACAAAATTTATATGAAAACTTTTAATTCAAAATATTTGAAGCATATAAAAGTTTTTGTGAAACTTATTTATAATCCTTATATAGTATAAATTTATAACTTAAAAATTATTGAAACACCTGGAGAGTTTTCAAAAGTGATATATTATTTGTTGAAAGAAGTTGAGATAAGAAAAATGCAAAATTGGATTGGATCTTGAAGTACCATATCTTGTGCAATTGATGCATTTACACATCTTCTTGCAACTATGAGCATGATATAGTTTTACTTCAATATGTAGAGAGTGAAGTGATCACTTGCATATTGCAATTGAAAGTCCCTATACAAATGTGTTTATGCTAACACATATTATCAAGTTTTTGAATACACATGATATTCATATGATTAACATAATGGTTCGATACATAAATAATACCTATTGTTATGAAGAGGGTCACTGTCATACCATGTATACATGACATTCATATAATGGTAAGATGATATCTATTCATAAAGTAAGTCGAGAATGTATGTGGCTTAGGTTAATGATACCTATCATTTAAGAAAAATGTGGTTTGAAATGTGAAAAAGTACCTATGATTTTGCATGAAGATAATTCAATATGCATAGCACAACTCAAGGAAGGATTTATAAAAGGAGATATAATGAAGCATATTTTGCCAAAACTTTTCTACATACATGAGCTTCAAAAGAACGGTGATATCAACATGAAATAAATTTGTTCGAGTGATCATATGACTAATTTATTCACAAAGTCTCTATCAATTAAATCTTTCAAGAAGATGATGCACAAGATTGAAATGTGAAGATTCAAGATTCAAAATTGATGTCCTAATCAGGGGGAGAAAATACACATTGTACTCTATTTTCCTTTCAAGGTTTTGTCACACTGGGTTTTCCTTGTAAGGTTTATAATGAGGCATCCGAAATGTGTATGATTAGAGATGTGTACTCTTTTTCCTTCACTTGATTTTTTTCACTAGGTTATTTCTAGTAAGATTTTAACGAGGCACATTATCTATCAATTAGACATTCAAGGGGTAGTGTTATAAAAGTATTATTAGTCTCCTATATTCAAGGTCTATGTTTTAATAATGACAAACTAATGAGTAGACATGTCCAGGATATTAAGGATCTCTAATGATGGAAGGAGAGGCTATTGAAAATACACCAAAGATGTAGAATCTCTAAGGAATCAATTCAAGATATCCAAAATATCTCGCAAACATCCAACAGCAAGATTGCCATGGAACAATATCAATCATGCAAAATCAATTCAAGATCTCAAAGAAAATCTTGAAAAGAAAAGCAATCATCCAATAACAACTTGATAGGAGCAAAAGAAAAGAAGATCGTGGACTCATCTGATACAGATGTGTATAAGTACTGTGTAAAGACATATCTGATATGGACTACTGTACAGTAACATTCCTCAATCAAGGAATCAAATTAAATCCTTGATTGGGATGAAATCTCTTGGGTTTTCTTATGAAGAGAAACGACTGAAGAATATAAAAGAGAGCACTGAAGATCGAAGCAGTCACGCAACTTCAAGGAAGAATCTCAAAGTCTCTTAATATTAGTCTCACAAGGCTTTGTACTTCTTAGTTTACAATAGTTATATAGAGAGTAGAATCAAGTCAACTTTGTAATACAAACTAAAGCAGTGTCATAAGATCTAAAGAATAGAATAAGTCTTTAAAACTTATTTTCATCATTGAACTCTACCTAACTTTGAAAAATCTAAGAAAATGTTAAAACCCAAGGGGACTAAAAGTAGGCACCACATTGGTGTTCCAAACCAGGATAAATCTTCGTGGCTTTATTTTAAAGATGATTATTTACTTATTCAATTATTTAAATCTAATCTGTTTTGTGAAATGTACTGATCTATAGGCAAGTCGACAGTGAAGAGTCAATAGTCGACTCATAGAAAATTTTCAATTCACCTCTTTTTGAATTTCAATTTGTATCAGAGCCAGGTTTCAATAATAGTATTGATTAAACGTACATATGCAAAGATCAAATGGAATACTATCAACTTCCCAGTGCTTTCTTCAAGACGGTCATTCCTCCATAAGACCACCATACTTCAATAGGCAACACTAATCTTATTGGAAGAACAAATTTGGAATCTTATCCTATCAAATGACTTTAAAGCATGCTTTGTCATTAAAAAGGGACCAAATCCAATTCCAGGACACAAGGGGGAAAAGAAAAAAACCAGTAGCCTTTAATGCCACACCAACTGAAGAGGAGGACTTTTTGGAAGAAGACAATTGCGAAGGAATGACTCTCATAAATTGAGTAAGACAAATCATGAGATAGAGAAAACAAAGATCCCAAGGAGCCAAAAATAATGATTCCACTAGAAATGATGATCGCTGTTATCATTGTGGAAGCAGTCCATTTTAAACAAAACTGTTCAGAATTAAGAAGAATATCATCTAGAAAGAATCAAAATTTGGATCTTGGAGTGATGAAAATGAAACTAAAGAAGAAAAGAAGCAACTAACATGTGCTTTATGGCAAAAGGTAAATCTAGCGAGGTAAGACAACACGAATGTTATAACTATAATATTATTTAATCTGACTTAGATATGATAACTGATGAGCTTCAAAAAGTTATAGATAAATATAATAAACTTTCCCAAAAGAAGAAAAGCTAAAAAGCTTGACTTAAAAAAAAACTCAAAGAGGAACCAAGAAACTATCAAGTTGAAATAGAAACATGTCAAATTGAAATTGACTTGCTTCAAGAAAAGCTTGATGATGTAAAAATGCAATTGAATAGCATTAAAAAATCACTAAGTCATAGTTTTGTGAGATCAAATTATTTTTAAACCAACTCAAGTTGCTCATCAAAATCGTTTAAATTAGCCAAGACCTTTTTCTCCTCACAAGGACCTGTCTGTTATATCTGTGGACCAGAAGGGTACAAATTTTATAGCTGCAGGCTAAACCCAAAAAGTGTGTGGGTTTGGAGGCATAAAGGGAGAACATCTAATCCACCAGGACCCAAGACCACTTGGGTACCTAAACAAAATTAATTTTCTTATTTTGCAGGAACATTCCTGAAAAAGCTATAAAAAGGAAATATGGGTCATTGATAGCAGATGTTCCAGAAATATGACAAGAAAGAAAGAAAAATTTTGTGCTTTAAAGAAAATAGAAGGGGCATTAGTCAGATTCGGTGATAATGCTAGATGAAATGTCATAAGAGTCAGCTGAGTAAAGCTCAAATCCTCATGTGAATGTATTGAAATATATCTCATAGAAGGCCTAAAACACAACCTGATCAGCATCAATTAGCTATGTGACACTGGATTTGAGGTCTCCTTCAAAGCTAAAAATTGTTTTATTAAACATGATAAGAGAGATATCTCTCTTATCGGTGAACATATTGATAATATTTATGTCTTAAATAGTTCTGGTTTTGCTACCTTAACCTACCTCACTCTGCAAACCAATGACACTTGGTTGTAGCACAGAAAACTTGGGCATGCCAGTATGCACATCATTGAGAAACTATCCAGATTAGAATTGGTGAAAAGTCTGCCAAAACTCAAGTTTGAAAAGGATCATATCTGTGATGCCTGCTAATTGGATAAACAGACCCGAACGTCATTCAAAGTCAAGGAAATTGTCTGTACTACCTAACCTCTTCAAACAATCCACATGGATTTATTTGGCCCCACCAAAACCATGAGTATTGATGGAAAAAGATATGCTTTCATTATTGTTGATGATTATTCTCTCTTTACTTGGGTAATATTTCTTGCTCATAAATATGAGTCTCACAAACTTTGAGATCTTTTGTAGAAAAGTACAGAGGAAGCTGGACACCTTATTACCTATGTCTATAATGATCATGGAGAAGAATTCGAAAACAAGGCTTTTGAGGAATATTGTGCTTTGAATGAATATTCTCAGAACTTCTCATCACCCCAGTCTTCTCAACAAAATAGAGTGGTAGAGCAAGAGAATCAGTCTCTCCAGGAAACTGCTAGGACTATGATGTTAGAACCCAATCTCCTAAATTACTTTTGGGTAGAAGTAGTAAGCACAATATGTCACATATCAATATACGCCTCATCAGTCCTATTCTAAAGAAGACGCCTTATGAGTTGTGGAGAGGAAAAAACCAAATATCAGTTATTTTTATCCCTTTGGATGAAAATGCTTCATCCACAACAACAGTAAGAATAACTTGGGAAAATTTGATCCATAAAATGACAAAGGTATTTTTCTTAGATACTCTCCCACTAGTCGTACCTATAGGGCTTACAACAAAAGAACATTATTTGTTGAAGTATCTATGCATATTGTGTTTGATGAAACTAATCTCCCTCCTATGAGCTTAAATATTATAAAGAACAGGTGAATGATGTATAATTTGGCGCCAACATTAGCATAATTCTTGAGCCGATGTAAGATAAGTTGATTACACCCCCTCCACAGTTGACTCCTAGAGTGGGAACAGTCAAACTGAGTGTTCTAAGAGAATGGAAACATGCTTCTAATTATACAAAAAAACTCATCATAAAAAATCCAGATGATAGGGTACAGACAAGAGCATCATTAAGAAAACAAGCATCTGTTGCTCTTGTATCTCAAATCAAACCAAAACAGATCGATGAGGCACTTAGAGATGAATCCTGGGTCAAGGACATAAAGGAAGAGTTGGACAAATTCGAATGAAATTAAGTTTGTACTCTAGTTGAAAAACCCAAGAACTGCTCAATAATTAGAACTAGATGGGTCTACAGGAACAAATTAAATAAAGAAGGTAAGGTCATCAGAAATAAGGCCAGACTTGTAGGTCAAGGCTACTCTCAACAAGAAGGTATTGATTATAATGAAACCTTTGATCCTATAGCAAGGTTTGAATCAATTCATATTTCATTAGCTTTTTCTGCTTATAAATGTTTCAAGTTGCATCAAATGAACATCAAAAGTGCCTTTTTAAATGGATTTATTCATGAACAAGTCTTTGTAAAAAAAACCTCCTGATTTTGAAAATCCAGATTATCCAAACCATGTTTTAAAATTATCAAAAGCACTCTATGGTATCAAACAAGCTCCGAAAGCTTAGTATGAGAGATTGAGTACTTTCTTGCTAAATAACAATTTTCAAATAGGTAAAATTGATACAACTTTGTTCACATAAAAGCTTGACTAAAACCTTTATATTGTGCAAATTAACATTGATGATATTATTTTTGGTAGTCCTAACATCTCTCTGTGAGAGAATTTCGCAAACCTGATACAAGGAGAATTTGAAATGAGTCTCATGGGAGAGCTCACATTTTTCTTGAGACTATAAATTAAGCAAACTCTCAAAGGTACTTTCATTAGTAAAGCTAAATACACAAAGAAATTCATCAAAAAATTCAACATGGAAAAAAAAAGGCTTATGGAACTCCGATGAGCCCATCCATGAGTCTTGATTTAGACTCATCTAGAAAACACGTTGATAAGAAAATGTACAGAGGAATTATTGGATCACTATTCTATTTGACCACTATTCGACCAAACATTATGTTTAGCTTATGTAAGTCTTCCAGGTTCCAGTCGACTCACAAAGTCTCATCTGATGTCATCAAAAGAATCATTTGATATCTTATAGGAACTGATTGGACTATGGTACCCCTGCTCCTCTTATTTCAATTTAATTAGAAATTCATATGCTGACTTTGCAGGGGATAAAAGTGATAGAAAAAGCACTAGTGGAACATGTCAAATTCTTGGTGATGCCCTAATTTCATGCACAGTAAGAAGCAAACTTCAGTTGCTCTTTCAACAACTGAAGCTAAATACATATTCGTTGGAAGTTGTGGTACTTAAATTTTATGAATTATGCATCAACTACTTGATTTTAATCTATCTTTTGAATTTGTTCCCATAATGTGTGATAACACAAGTGCTATTAGTTTGTTTAAATATATTGTGCATCATTCTAGGGCTAAATATCTTGATACTAAGCATTATTTTATTCGAGATCATGAAGAAAATAGAGACTTTTCTTTAATATTTGTTGACTCAGAAAATCAATTGGCAGATATTTTATGAAGCCCTTGTTAGAAAAAGATTTTGTTACCTTAGAAAAAGACTTGGTATTCTCAGTATTAATGACCTATGAGTTTTATATTTGGACAAAAATATTTTTACTTACTCTAATTTTCTCTTCAAAACCTTTTAACCAAAAATTAGTTTTCAACAAAGGGAGTCATCATTATTTTTACCAGCTTTTACGCCACCTTTGCCGCTTCTGCACCCCTTTACCTTTCCAACGCACCCTTTTGCCATTCTTTTACTCCATCAGTCACCTTTCTCTTTACACCTCTTCTCATTCCCCTTTATTTAATTTCTAAGCAATTGCCTACATTCTCTCTCTCTCTTCATTCACTTACCGTCCTCTATTCTCCCTCTCTGTCTCTTTAAAATCCATCTCTACCCTTTTCCCATGACAAAAAATGGTTCCATGGCTAGTGTTTCCAAATCTCTCCCTAAATCTCTCTCTAAAAGTCCTATTATCCTCTCTGAGTTCTCTGACGAATCCTTGCCAGATTCTCAACAGTCCACTTTTATCAAAAGACGTCATCCCACTTCTAGCCCAACCCCTTCTACCAAGAAACCTTGAACTACCTCTCTAAATTTCTTCCCTCCAGTGGGTATGCAAAAATTCTGGACATGCTCTCAGAAAGAAAAATTTTCTTCCTTCAAAAATCACCCTATTGTACTCAGTCGCATAATCAATCTCTGTCTATTAAAAGACTTCTTCTGTAATATCAGTCACTTCTTTAAATTTGAAGATTTGTTCCTGATTTTTCATCTCTGTGGACTTGAGGTTTATGAAGATCCAGTCCATAGTTTTATGTGAATCTCTATCTCTCTCCTTATAGTGGTGAACTTGGGCCTCTTGTGCTTGGCACAAGAAAATTCCCAATGATTTTCTGTTCGAGAAGGTTTTGACACAAAGTTCTCCAGTGTGATTTTTTTCGTGAATGGTACCTGGCCTGAAAACTTTGAGGTGAGTTTTGATGAAGCAACAAGGATTTTTTCTGACTCGAACACATCATCATCTAATTTTGGTCCTTTGTACTTGTGTTTCAAGTATCGCATCATGGCCCACATAATAGCTACCACACTGATTCCAAGGAAGTGATCCCTCAGCAACATCACTTGTCGCGATATATTTGTCATGTACTGTCTAGTTAAGAAACATAAGATTAATTGGGCAACCTGTATTTGTGATTATATGCTTAAAAGTGCAGCAGATATTTATGCCTCCACCAGTTTACCATATGGCGTGTTAATATCTAAAATTCTATTGTACTACTCTACTGATCTCTTTACTTACCCCCCGATGGAAGTGATATAGAAATAATCTCGAATATTGACTTAGGAGAGTGCGTGTTGGACCCGAGCCTTGCCATGTGCAATTGAAGTGTAAAAAAGGCCCAAAATGCACCCAAATCAGCCCATAAATTACACTAGATGGGTGCCCACTCTTTGAAGGGCCTTTTGGTCATTTTAAGTTATATTTTGTAATAGTTATAAAAGGAACATTGTAGGGTTTTTAGATTTAGTTTTTTATGATATTTGTGAATCTTGAAAAAACAAAGAACACACGTCCTCTCTCCTTGAGGCACCAAAACCGAAACTAGGATACAACAATAGGGTGGATTCTCTTTTGTTGTTGTTTGCTTGGAAACGTTGATCCTAGAGAGGTGCAATCCAATATTGTGTCACGTAAGAGATAGGTTTATTGTTGTGTGTAGTGTTAAGGGTCCGAGAGTGTCCATTCTTGGGTTCTTAAGATTATACCTTCATGTGGTCTATCTATCTATCCCTTTACTTTCTTGTAATCGTGTTTAGTGTTTGTGTTGTAATCTTGTGTTCTTGTTGTTATTGTTAAATCTGAATATTGTGTCTTGTGTTCATCTTGTTCTTCACGTATTGTTGTTGTTTTGGTGTGAAATACACCTTGCTCACCTTGTATTCTTGTTGTATTTGTGAATTCGAGAGAGGTCTCCAATCGGTCTAAGATCTTAGTGATTTGTGGACTATTTTGGAGTGTGTTTATGGGCTGTTTTTGAGTGATTTTGTGTCTTTCAAGTTTTTATCATATCATTTGGTATCAGATCATGGCTTGATCTTATTCCCACAAGATCGATCTTGGTCTTGTTAGTGAAAGAATAAAAAAAGTGTTCAAAACTGAAAAATTCTAGAAAAAATAGCAATTTGTCCGTGTTGTGTTCTTGGCCGAAAATGTGTTCTTGTTGTGTCTTGGCCGAGATTTTTACTTGTATTTGTTGTCTCTAAGTGTTAATTTTTTTCCTGACTAACACATTGAGTCTATATCTAGATTTAAGCTTTAAAAATTAATGTTGTTGTTGTGCACAAGAAGTGGCCATGAGTTGAAGTTGTTGTTTTAACTTGGTTGTGTGGTGACCTTGTTGTTGGGCGTTGGTTGATGTTGTTTTTGATCTTGGTGGTTGTTTTTATGTTCTTGTTGTTCATCACAACCTTCATCTAGTGTTAAAACTGAAAATACAACACCAAAGAAACTTGGCCATTTGTTGGTGGTTTTATTGTTGGTCTTATTGTTGTGGAATTGGGCGCTAGAACTTGTTGTTGTTCTTGGGAGATTGTTGTTGGTTGTTCTTGTTGTAGTTGTTGTGTTCTTGAAGTTCTTCATCATATTCATCACCTTGTTAACACAAAGTTAACGATAGATCCTAAAAAGGGAAGGAAAGAAGTGTAAGTAATTGTTAGTCTTGAAAGACCCCCAACCACCAAAAGACTTTACATCACTTCTCAATTCCACTTTCCCATGAAACAAGGGTCCATGTTTTAAGGAGAAGAACAAGTCTAGTCAAAGACTTTTGAGTCTTCAAATTTGAATTCCAAAGACTAGTTTGTATTTTCCTCTATTGAACAATTTCCATCAAAGTCCAAATTGTAGAATTGATCAAGACTTCCAAATTTGGAAGATAAAATTGTTGACCGAGGCCAATCAAGGACTGCCACATCACCAATTACTGTTCACTGACAAATTTTAAGCTTAATTTTTGATCTTTTAGTTTCATTTTGTGTCTTTAGTTTCATTTGTTGATTCCCATACTAACTTACAAACTAGTGACTAATTACTAGATTGTGAGTTGGTTTGAAACCATATTTTTTTTTGTGTGTGTGTTTACATTCCTTTGTGTGTTTTATTCTTTTGAGTCATTGTACACACTTGATTCACCTCTCAACAACTCTCGGAGTACAATAAAGCTTACAACACTTGTGAGATTGAGTGTGAGGGATCCGAGAGACAAGAAATAAAAGAGAGAGTGAGGATGTTTTTGTACAACTAATGTGTTTTCTGTTTTGTAGGTAACTCCTTTGCCATAATGGACACCATTTTAGCCCACCTTGATGCTATTACCCGAGAAATAGCTAAGGCGAATGCGGGTCTTACCAAATTGGGCTCGGATATGTCTACTATACTTGAGAGGTTGGATCAAGTGGAGAGCCGAAGGAACTCTCATGTTTCTACTCCCAAAGCTTTACCTCAAACTATCAACCCTCCATGACCACCACTAAATGACATAGACATAAGCCAAGCCAACAAATGTCCTCAAACTCGAGACCTAAATGAGTCACTTCCCCCCCAATTCGATCAAGTCCAACAAGAGGGACTTGGAAGCCAATTTTCTCCCATCCAAGCTCTACAACCAAAGCTCTCCCTTACCAAATAATTCTTCTCAACCGAAACTCTACTTCACCAAAACCAATATATCCATGTAGAGGAGTATGGTAGAAAGGAACATGAAGGATATGAAGACTACTACAATACTTGTATAATGGTAGAAACTTGTTTCGGATAAGATTGAAGACAAGGCTAAGATGGAGAGGAAGCCGAGGTTCAAAATAAAGATGTTGGCCGAGACTTGTTGTTATTGAGTCTTCGGATTCTTCATGATTTTGTGGACTATTTTTGTGACTTGTTTGTGGATTGTTTTGAGTAGATTTCCTTTGAAGTGACCAATTGAATGAGGTGAAGCCATGAATTTGTGGACAAATTCCTCTCAAGATGGAGAGGATAATACGGGAATAATCTCAGATATGCACTCACCCGACCCTTGGCATGTGCAATTGAAGTGTAAAAGAGGCCCAAAATGCATCCAAATCAGCCCATAAATTACACTAGATAGGTGTCCACTCTTTGAAGGGCCTTTTGGTCATTTTAAGTTATATTTTGTAATAGTTATAAAAGGAACATTGTAGGGTTTTTAGATTTAGTTTTTGATGATATTTGTGAATCTTGAAAGATCAAAGAACACAAGTCCTCTCTCCTTGAGGCACCAAAATCGAAACTAGGATACAACAATAGGGTGGATTCTCTTTTGTTGTTGCTTGCTTGGAAATGTTGATGCTAGAGAGGTGCAATCCGATCTTGTGTTACGTAAGAGATAGGTTTATTATTTTTTGTAGTGTTAAGGGTCCAAGAGTGTCCATTCTTGATACAAGAAAACCAAGGGATACACGAAATTACACTCCAAACATTCCATAAATCACAAGATTCGAGGACCTATTGGAGGCCAACTCTCGGATTCACTACAACACACAATGGCGAGATAGAAAGGTGTGTTTTCAACACAAAAACAGCAAAAACAACAATAATATGAGAACAATATGATAAGAACAATAAAAACAAGAGACAACAACTCACGGGTTGAAGATTACAAGATACACAAACGGTTACAAGATTACAATAAATGAAAGGGATAGATAGTTAGACCTTGGTTGGTATAATCTTAAGAACCCAAGAAAATGTGATACTCTTGAACCCTTAACGCTACACACAATGGTTAACCTAACTCCTACGTTGACACAAGAGGGACTTTACCTCCTCTAAACAGCAACGTCTCAAGCCATGAATGCAACACTAGTGATTCTACACTAGTATCACCTTAGTTTCGGGTTGCCCCCTAAAGAGAAGAGAGGAATTGTATTTCAAAGTGTTATAAAACTTACAATATCATCAAAGTTTCAGACAAAAATGACCTACAATGTTCTATTTATACTAGGTTACAACTAGAATACAAAATAACCAAAAGGCCCTTTAATGAAAAGCCTCAAAATGTCGCCCATGGAGTGTAGTGTAGGTTCGGTTTTGGTGTGTGTTTTAGGCCCTCTTTTGTATTTTTTTGCATACTCCAAGCCTCGGGTTCATTACACTTTCACACTTCCATCCTCGTGGTCGTACTTGTATCATCCTCTCTTTCTTGAATAGGATTCAACCTCGAATCTGTACCTTACAAAATCAAGAGAAGATAAACAAGCACACATCCTCATGACATGAGGGGTTAGGGTTAGAAAAAAATAACACATCAACATGCCATGCCGAGGCGGAACAAACTTAAAGTATAGCCATGGGTCCTTTGTTTTAATCATCAAAAGATTAGTACAAATGCTACAAAGGAGGTGGCTCGGGCAAGCATCAAGACAAAAGGAAAATAGGCCAAGAGTAATCCTTTCCCACCCTAAGATGGTACCGGGATCAAATGGGTGGAGTAACCAAGGACTTAGGCCTCGGCCACTCTCACTTTCCCCTAAGGTTCCGTCTTCAAAATTAGGCATACCCTCTATATCCCTGTGGAAAATATCATGAGTAAAAAGAGGATAAAGAAAGGTGTCACAAGAGTCAACTCCAACTATGATCTCCTTATGCATGTACTCACTAGTTTCAAGTCCAACAACACTAGTAGGCTTAACATGGGAAACACATAAAGAAGTAGATGGAATTTCTAAGCATGCAACACTTTCTCTTTCAAGAGAGTAGTCCCTACATAGACATAAACTATCATGGGCAGCAAAGGGATCACAAGAAAAACCATCTTTACCAAGACAATCACAATTCGGGTTTCCTAAACAATCAAGCATGTCAAGGTCATTTCCACCCGATTGATCATTGTCCACAACCTCACTAGTTGTTGGCAACTCATATACCAACATAGACCCAACTTGGTTTTCACAAGGGTCAACTAGTGTGTGAATACTCTCGTCACTTGGTAATGGAACCTTAGTCAAGTTATAAGTTCTAGCACTAGATGGACATAAATCATTCTCACGAGGAGAATCAATTTCATCATCTAAAGGATCAACTAGTGCTTGTATACCTACAATAAGATTTTGGTCCTCATGTGACCTAACAATACTGAGAGTATCACAAAAAGGAGACTCGAGCACCTCTACCCTAGGCAAAGTCGTAACTACACCTACTTGGCTCCTACTAGCCACAACACAACATTCTAAGTTCATAGGAGTGTAAGGGATAATTTTTTACCTCGTAACTCATGTGAGCTACGACCTTCCTCTTTATGTGTGTCCGGGCAGCCACTTGCTCCCTTTGACCTACCGTACGATCCAACCTTTCATTTGCCATAGCTAGGTCTGGGACATAGTGTCAAGGTAGGCGAAAATGACATTGGTGGCATTGTTGTCCATGGGTTGAGAGGTTGAAACCGCGGGTTCCCTTGTAATTGTACCTAAAAAAGTAAAGAAAAGAACAAACCTACAAAGCAAAACACAAGTTAGTTCGAAACAACCTCACCATACTCTCACACACTTAATTATCTCACACTTGGATTCACAAGTGATGCAAGTCGGCTCGTAGTTCGTGATAAATCGAGGGGTGAGTCTACTCCTTGGTCGGAATGAATTCTTTGTTTGAAGACTCAAGGAAAGTAGTGTCCGAACTTGAACTAAGAAGTACTATGATTTTAAAAATGATAAAAGCACAAAAGAAACGTAGACACAAACAATAGATTCAAAGGACTAATTAACAATCTAGTAGGAGTTTACTAGTTTATTAATTAGTACTAGAATTAATTAAACGAAACGAACGATTAACAAATAAGAAACAAAGACATCAAAATTTAACCTTTAAAATTATCGATGAACAGTAAAATATGACATGGCAACCATGTATTGGTTACGGTTGTTATCAAATTTTATTTTCCAATTCAAGTCTTGATCCGATTGTAATTTAGAATTGGTTAAGAAGGAAAAAAAAGTCTTGAAATCCTCTTTTAAATTCAAAAAGCAAGACTTGACTTTTCTCCTCAAGACAAGGTCCTTAAATCATGGAAAAGTTGTTGAGAAGTGATTGATAGGTCTTTAGTGGTTGGGGGTCTTTCAAGACTAACAAGTTTCTACACCTTTTCCTTCACCTTTTTGGATCAAATAAGCAATTTATTTTTCTATAAAGGTATGAAGTTAGTGATGAAAATCAAGAACAACAACAACATTAACCAAGAACAACAACAATAATTTTCAAGAACACCAACAATTCCCTTTTCACAGCCCACTCTAAACCCACAACAATATTGTCTCACACGGCCAAGACTACCATATCTTTAACAAAATTGGTATTAGGACACCAATTTTATAACAACATCACACGGCCAAACTAAGAACAACAACAATATTCACATTACAATTCCAAACCGTGAGCCACAACAACACCAACAACAATCTGCCAAGCTTATGTTCGCAACAACATCAACATTTCAAGCTCAAATTTAAGATATAGACTCAATGTTTTAGTGAGGAACAATACCAACACTTAGATACAACAAAGAAAAGTAAAAATCTTGGCCAATACACAATAAGAACACAATTTTTGGCCAAGAACACAAATTGGACAGATTGCTATTTTTCTGGATTTTCAATTTTTTTCATCAATATTTTTTTAACTAACAAGCCCAAGATTGATCTTGTAGGAACAAGATCAATCCATGATTTGATACCAAATGATATAATAAAACAAAGGGATACGCAAAATTACACTCCAAACAGTCCACAAATCACAAGATTTGAGGACCTATTGGGGACCAACTCTCGGATTTACTACAACACATAATGACGAGATAGAAAGGTGTGTTTTTAACACCAAAATAGCAAAAACAATAATAAGATGAGAACAATATGATAAGAACAATAACAACAAGAGACAACAACTCATGGGTTAAAGATTACAAAATACACAAACGGTTACAAGATTACAATAAACAAAAGAGATAGATAGTTAGACCTTGGTTGGTATAATCTTAAGAACCCAAGAACATGTGATACTCTTAAACCCTTAACTCTATACACAACGGTTAACCTAACTCCTACATTGACATAGGAGGGACTTTACCTCCTCTAAACACTAACGTCTCAAGCCATGAATGCAACACTAGTGATTCCACACTAGTATCACCCTAGTTTTGGGTTGCCTCCTAAAGAGAAGAGAGGAATTGTATTTCAAAGTGTTATACAACTTACAATATCATCAAAGTCTCAGACAAAAATGACCTACAATATTCTATTTATACTAGGTTACAACTAGAATACAAAATAACCAAAAGGCCCTTTAATGAAAAGCCTCAAAATGTCGCCCGTGGAGTGTAGTGTAGGTTTGTTTTTGGTGTGTATTTCTGGACCTCTTTTGCATTTTTCTTGCACACTCCAGCCTCAGGTTCATTACACTTTCACACGTCCATCCTCGTGGTCGTACTTGTATCAATTCTTAGGTTCTTAAGATTATACCTTTATGTGGTCTATCTATCTATCCCTTTAATTTTTTGTAATTGTGTTTAGTGTTTGTGTTGTAATCTTGTGTTCTTGTTGTTATTGTTAAATTCGAATCTTGTGTCTTGTGTTCATCTTGTTCTTCACGTATTGTTGCTGTTTTGGTGTGAAATACACCTTGCTCACCTTGTATTCTTGTTGTATTTGTGAATCCGAGAGAGGTCTCCAATCTATCTAAGGATCTTAGTGATTTGTGGACTATTTTGGAGTGTGTTTGTGTACTGTTTTTGAGTGATTTTGTGTCTTTCAAGTTTTTATCATATCAGGAAGTGATTGTTACTTATGACTCCAAAACTTTTGCCAGTATGGGCTATGTTTTTGTTGATAAATAGTGCAAGAAGTATTCTGCCCGATTAAAATCTGAACACCCTAAGGTAACAAATCTGTTCCTAACACTATGATTACTGTGTTAAAAGAACTAGAGGAAATCAAAGATCACTTCAAAGTTGTTGAGAAAGGTATCCAGCTGCTTCAGGAGCTGTAACACCTCAATTTTTGAATTGGAATGCTACACGGTGCTCATGACCCCGAGGGACCACAAGCTAACTCATGACTGATATCTGTACCTGTACACTGCATAATATACATATAATACGCGGAAAACCTAAACATGTAGGCCATAAGTTCAACTGAAGAGATATAGTAACATCCATGGGGTAATGAATACCCAAAATAACTGAATATAAAACTGAATACTGAATCTGATAGCTAAATCTGACTAAATCTGAAAGCCTCTCTAAGTACTTTCTGAATAAGGAGTTGAAGAAATATGTCTCCAACTAACTCCATAAAACTGAACTAAAATAATAAATAAATAAATCAAATCATATTATCCTCGAATGGATGATGACTCACTGCAACACTGCGATTGGAAAGCTACTGCTGGTCTGGAACTTGTGGCTCTGGACCTATAGTGTAATATGAAAAAAAAGCACCATAGCGCAAATGCATCAATACAACTGGAGTACTGAGTATACGAGTGAGGTAGGCTAATGCAAAGGGTTTACATACATGAATAATGCTAACTGACTGACTGATATGAATGTACGAGTACAAACATACATACATAGTAACGGAGATCGTGAGTATGTGGTAGCAAAATTTGTACGCTAATACATGGCTGGAACTGTAGTTGTGATAACATGAGCGACTATGTTTGACATTTCTGAATTTGGTAAAACTCTCTGAGTCCCATGCTATAATTGAATTTGACTGTATCTAACAGTCCTGGTATATTGATATCTGAAGAACTGTCTGAGTTTTACTACTGAGACTAATACTGAAACTGTGGGAGATAGTTGTTTAACTGGTATGCCCCATGTATACCATTACGGCTAAGCTAGGGTCTAATCTTTGCCTCGACTGGATGGGTGTCAATACCGCACCACTGGTAAGGACATGAGTGACCTTTATCTGGTAGGTACTCAAAGTGAGAATGGTGGGAGCCTAAACTGACAAGTTAAGCCACCTCATCAACCCTAATCTGACAGGTTAAGATGTCTCAACCTACACTGGCTACATTGTTCTGGAACATAAGGATGAATGCTAAGAATCATACCCTGAACTGGCAGGTGAGTTCCCATCCTTGGGTTCACTCGGTGCTAACTTTTACTCCCATCTGAAGGGACTGAACATGATTCAACTGGCTGTACATAGATTGAATAACTGACATCCGTTGACTGACGGAGTAGAACTATTATCTGAGAGTTAACTGAGATAGATTTCTGATATTTCTTGAGTCACATGACTGACTGAGTTCTATAGAGTATAGCTTGACTAAGATTTATCGTGGCACATGACATGGCTCTAGGTATACAACTATATTTTTTGGGTACGAATACCCCCAGGACTCGATAGAAGGAAACTGACACACATGACATGACTTGATCACAAGATTAGAGTCCACAATTCACAATATTATAAGTAGGGGATAGTATACTTCATGTATTTATTCATATCTAAACATGGTAGGGAGAGCATGGATACATTTCGTGTATATAATTCATATTTTCATTATCATACATGCTTCATGCCACAACAACAACACATAAATAGCATGGAAATTCATATGGAAGTGTATAGCTAATATGGACTTGTCATTTAGATATCATGGAATCATGTAATTATGGGTTTCTAGCATCCTAGGCATTTTATCAAACACTTTTCATACATCAATACCAGAATAATCCCGGACATAGATTTATGAGAGTGTATGTTGGATTTAATACTTGGTGTGTTCAATTGAAGATCCAAATAGGACCTAATTATGCACCCAAAACAGTCCAAACACTACACTTGGGCTACATTTGATGGGAGCCCATCACTTAAGGGCCTTTTGATCATTTTTATCTTTCATTTTATAATAACTATATAAGTAACATGCTAGGGCTTCCATTAGGGGTTTTTGGGGATATTATTGTAAGTCTTGTAAGACTTGAAACACCATAGTTAGGTCTTGAAAAAGCCACCAACCAAAACAAGGGAAAGATCTAGTGTGGAATTACTAGTGATTATGTTTGCTTGGAAACATTGATGCTTGGGAGGTGAAATCTGAACTTGTATCTTTGTAAGAGATAGGCTTATTATTGTATGTAGTGTTAAGGTTCCAATATTGTCCATTCTTGGGTTCTTAATATTATACCTTCATGTGGTCTATCTATCTATCCTTTTACCTTCATTTAATCTTGTCTATTGTTGTGTTGTAATCTTGTGTTCTTGTTGTTATTGTTAAATTCAAATCTTGTGTATTCTTGTTCATCATATATTATGGTTAATCTTAGTTTGAACTGCTGATTTGGTGTCAAATACACCACTATATCTTGTAATCTTATTATTGGTAGTGAATTCGAGAGTGGTTTCCCTCTTGGTCCTCGAATCCTTAAGATTTGTGGACTGATTTGGAGTGTTTTTCGTGCCTTCCTTGTTAGTCTTGTATCATGCATTCTTTAAAGCATAGGTGGATTTCATACTTGCATCACATCAAACCACCTAAAGTTCATGTTTTTGAACTAACAACCACATATATTTCATGAAAACATCTTTAGATATCATTTTGAAACTTAAACAACAATCATCAATATGTACATGCTTAAATCACCACAAAAAGTTTAAAAAATAACATTTAAAAACATGGTTCTTGAGCTCTATGAACAGATTGGATCCATAGATGAACACTACACATACCTTAGATTAAGAATTCGTAGAATCTACGGTTGAATTTGCTTGAAGCTTGAAACCTCAATGGAAACCCTAGACTTGTTCTTGACTGTTCTTGAGTGAATTTTGATAAAATTAATGAAAAGGGCTGCTTTGGGGATTCAATACTGTGTTTAAAGAGTATATATAGGGAGGGTTTTGGGAAGTTACCATATTGCCCATGAGAAGTTTAAAACAAAAACTGAAAACTACCCAAAATTTATCCCGATTTAGGGCCCTGGCGCGACGCGAAGCTTGGTAAAATGCCAATTATTGCGACCTAGAAGCTTGGCACAAAGCAGGGTTATCGCGGAGGCTTTCTGGAAATTGACGAGTGCCATTTTGGCTTCCGGCGCGACGCGCCATGCACTGAAATGGCATTTGTCTTACAACAGAAACTTAAAATAGCCATAACTTCTTCACCGCGTGTCCGTTTTAGGCTAATTCGGTATCGACGGAAAGATTATTAAATTATATATCCATTGGTAGGTTATGGGATCAAAATTTCATAGTATAATGAGAGATATTATTGTTTGAAGTTGAAAATACCAATATCCTTCTCAAGAATTCAATCGGTAAGGAATGTTTTGATTCGCACAATAGCTAGGACATATTTGAGACCTTAATTCACATCAAACTTGATCATGAAACAACCAAGGAACCATAATGTACTATGCATAAGCTTGAAACATGGAGCTAATATTGAGTTGGATTTTTTGGGGTATTACAGGAGTCGACTTCCAAACTTCTAGACCTTGGGAAGAGTACCAGCACTAGAATATGTATGGTTTGGTTGGCTCTCAATGGGTTCAAATAGGAGGGCATCAAGTTGTTTAATCAAGTGTTCACCTACATGGACTCCCTCCAGTCCCAAGTCAACTCCCCCAATGATGATCTTGGTATTTTCGTTCAGACCTCCTACTCTTCCTTCTTAAAAAATGTTGAGAAATCCTATGACAAATTCTATCAAAATATGCATAATACCCTAACCTAATTTTTGGCTAAGAGGTGAATGATGACTTTTTATTCAAAAGGGGGTCCTCTTTCTTATTTTTGATGGGTTGTACAATGATATTTGTAACACACTATCTGCCACCTTTCCTTGTTTTGATCTAGACCTTGGTACTTAATTGGATTATCTCTATGCTATATGATTACTATTCTTTCTGCTATGTTGTTCTTTTTGATTATGCCAAAAGGAGGAGAACGACAAGAACCTACAAATCAGCGGAAACAAGTTGACTATCAATGATAAAGAGCCGACTGATGTTCAAGGTACAGAAAAATATCAAAATTAACTACAAATCAGGGAGAGAAAGCCGACTATTGTGACTAGGAAGTCAACTTATGTTTAATGCTTATTTGTCATTAGCAAAAAGGGAGAGATTGTTAGCCTCCTATATTTATGGTATATGTTTTAATAAAACTAATGAGTAGAAATTTGTAGGATATTAAAGATCTCTAATGATGGAAGAAGAGGATAGTGAAGATACACCAAAGATATAGAATCTCTAAGGAATCAATTCAAGATATCCAAGAATATCTCGCAAGCATCCAACAATAAGATGGTCAGCGCTAAACTTGGAACAATATCAATCATGCGGAATCAATTCAAGTCTCTAAGAAAATCTCACAAAGGAAAGCAAACATCCAACAACAATCTGACAGGAGCAAAACGAAAGAAGATCACAGATGTATCTGGTATAGACATGTATAAGTATCGTGTACATATCTGATATGGACATACTATACGGTAACATTCCTCAATCAAGAAATCAAATCAAATCCTTGATTGGGATGAAATATCTTGGGTTTTCTTACGAAGAAAAATGGCTAAAGAATATAAAAGAGAGGACTAAAGATCGAAGCACTCACGCAACTTCAAGGAAGAATCTCAAAGTCTCTAAATCTTAGTCTCACAAAGCTTTGTACTTCTTAGTTTACAATAGTTATATAAAGAATAGGATCGAGTAAACTTTGTAATACAAGCTGAAGCTGTTTCACAAGATCTAAAGAACAAAATAAGTCTTCAAAACTTGTTTCTCATCATTGTACTCGACCCCAACTTTGAAATATCTAAGAAAACATTGAAACCCAAGGGGGTTGGAAGTAGTCACCATATTGGTGTTCCGAACCAGGATAAATCTTCGTGTCTTTACTTTAAAGTTGATTGTTTACTTGTTCAATTATTAAATCTAATTTATTTTGTGAAGTATACTGATCTGCAGGCAAGTCGACTGTGAAGAGTCAATAGTCGGCTCACAGAAAATTTTCAATTCACCCCCCCTCCCTTGAATTTTATGTATTACCATATATAATGAATGTCTAATTATGGAAAAGTTAGAAAATTCAACTTTTGGAACAAAGTTAGTTTTCTCCTATAAATAAAAGGGTTTTTTTTTCATTGTAATAAACCCCACCAGAATTCCTTAAAGAGAAATACAGATGCATCCTCTCTTCTCTCTATTTTTATTTTTCTTATTACTTAATATTTCATAACATAATCTTACTTTTTTTCCACGACAAATAAAATATGTAGCAGTTTTAATATTATAGCCATGTTGTGTTCTATTGTGGCCAAAGACTTGATTTGTTTGCTATAAAAATTTAAAATTTGTGGCTATTTTATATTTTAGTCTTGTGATAAGAATAGTTATATTTAGCTACAAGCTAGAAAATCTATAGCTATAAAATAAAGTATATGCCACAAATATTTTTGTACATGGCTAATTATTCATTCATTTCTCCATGAAAAACATAAGTTGTAGCTACTTTTAAAATTTGCTATAAAAAGTAAAAATATACAACCCTATTTATTACAATTATATATAGGTTTAGCTATAACTATAAAGATTTATTTATATAAATTGAAGAATATTATCATAAACATTATCAAAACAAGAATTTTATAATGTAGCTGAAAATAAAAGTAAATTCAACAATTTCATTACTATAAATTAAAGAATTTTTATAAGCTTTTCAATAAGAAGAGTTACGTAATGTACCTACAATTTTATTTTGGGGATTTCAAAATAATTTTAAAATTACATATAATAACGTTTTATAATTTTGAGAATAGTCGCAATATAGAATTATTTAAGACACCATCTTGTTGTACTTCAAAGATACATAGTCTTCTCTCATCTCTCCTTTTGAGGTATTCAACTGTACCTCAGTTCTAGTTTGTCATTTTATCTCTTAGTCCATCAATATGACTATTAATAATGGTAAAGTATTTCAGCACCACGAAAATTAAGACAAACTAATTATATATGCAAGTGTGTGTATCTATAGAATTTCAAGGGCAACAAGTATATGTCTTAAGTAATTCTTTTACTACTAAAATTTTTAACAAATTAAAATAAAGAAAAATGTAATGCAATCAAAGAAGTAAACAAATGTGTAGACTTTTTTTTAACTTCATATAAGACATGTAGACATGAATTTCATATTTCAATATAACAACAAAAACATATTCAGTGTAATTTCACAAGGAAAGATGTCAAATCTCAATATCAATTTTAAAACCCACGAGAACATGCTATTACCTTTACAATAAGAAAAATATATATAATCCAACAGGATACTTATATTGTAAGACTTATTCCATCTACTTGGAGAATTACAACTAGTAAAATCTACCAAAAAAAAAATAATCAGCAATACAACATAAAAATTTTAAAATCAAATTAAAAATTGAGAAAAGAAAAGAAGGGGGGAGGGGGAGGGAGGAAAGGGGCCTGGGTGTTTGTTAAGTGGAAAGGGGCAATAGATTATTTAATTGGGTTTAAGGAAATTTGGAGGAAATTTTGGTCCTTTACTTTTTATTTTTTGGGGGAGATTTTGGAGTTTTTGACATAAATGGGTGTGTGTGGTGACTGATATTAGAAGGCCAAATGACTTTTAATATCCTTAACCTAATAGCAATACGTAATATACTATGACGTGCATATTTTTATTTTATTTTTAACAAATCTATTAGTACTACGAATCTATCGAATATAATAAAGAAAATTATCTATGAACATAATAATAAATATATACTTTATTTTAAGTTAATGGAGAACGCTAATTATTTATATTAAAAAAAATATTATTCTAAAATATATTCTTCCTTTTTCAACTTTATAAGGCTATGTTTTATCTACTCTTCCATTTTAATAAATTCTTAACGTAATAGTGTGTAAATTTATGATTAATTCAAATAATATTTTTTAGTTTGAATTAAAATACAAAAATTATACGAATTCAAATTATTTTTTTCTACTTTTGAAGTAGGAGTAAGGTATGTTCATATTCTACTCTCCTCAAACTTTACTTTGTGACTACATTGGATACCTTATTATTGTTATTTTATATAAATTAAAATGATTTATATGAATTAAAATGTCAAGTCTAAACTAGAAAATTTTTAAATACAATAAATTGTCAATATCAGAAAATATATCTACTACATTTATATAGCAAAATGAAGAAGCAAAAAAATATTTGTAATGAAGAAGGTCGATTACCATAATATTCAAGTCTAAAAATTATTTTAAGATGAAAATTTCAAAAAGAAAATGTCAATTCAATTTCTTTTTTATAGGAATAACGTGAATCAAAAGTCATAGTAAAATACTCTAATATGGTGGAATCATTTATTTTAATTTAAATTTGAACAAGAATATGAATTTTAAATTACTTATTTTAGTTTGAATTGAAAATATAAAATTATATGAATTTTCAAAATAAGTAGTATGAATTAAAATGCCAAGTTTAAAAGAGAAAAAACAAAAATAAATAAAAATTGTCAATATTGAAAAATCTATCTAATTTCATCTATATGTAATAGGAGATGAAAAATAATATTGTGATGACAAGTGTAATCATCAAAAAAATTCAAGTTTGAAAATCATTTTATGATAGAATTTTTTTTTTTTTTGAAAAAATGTCAATTCAATTTATTTTTATATCAACAACATGAATTCAAATTTAAACTAACGTGTCTCACTATATTAAACCATGGTTCCATAACACCCAAATTATCTCAATTTGAATTTAAATAAAGATATGAATTTTTAAATGTACTTTTTTGGTCTGAATTCAAAATACAAAAATTATATGAATTATATAGATCAAAAAGTTATGTTTAGAATAAAATATTCAATAATGAAATAAAATAGTCAATACTAGAAAATTTAAGAAAAGAATTAAAATGTAATATCCCTTTATTTATTGGTGTGTGTATTAATTATACTGACTAAACAATTGACTAATCTATTTCTATTCTAGACTAGCTCATATTACATATTTTATCGAATATGACATGGTTTAGCAAAACCTCAAATAATAAATAAAAAACTCATTTGTATATTATTCATGATAAAAATACAGATAAAGAAGGGAGATAAATAATGTAAAGATAATATAATGCGAATTAATTTTCTATAAAACAAAACAAAGTAAATATGTATAAATTTAATATATTTAGAAGAGCCATATACCATTTGCAATTATTATGGCTCCTTAATAATGTTTGTGCATCACATAAATTCAAATATACAGATATATATAATATATATATATATATATATATATATATATACATACATACATACAATTATTGAAGTTTTTTTAAATACTTTTTAAAAAGAAAGTTCTTACATATAAAAAAAAAAGAATATGCACTTAATTTAAAACTATATAGTATCAAGTATACATAACTTTCTTTACAACTTCTAAAACAAGTTTAATTGTACATTCCTTTTTAGAAAAAGTACAATTAACATTCATAAATAATATCTTGCAATAAGATAAAATATCAACTTGATATGTATAAGAAGTTAGGTGAAGATTGAGCTTAAAAGTAGGAGTATTACCCTTTTTTGTATTTTAATTTTATTATATATATATATGTTTAGATTTTTATATTTTCTCTCTCTATATATAATATCTATTTATTTAAATTATATTGAAAATTTAAAAGTAAGATCATATAAAATTGAATCAAGTCAAATGATTAACATCTCTAATTATACTAAATTTTTATAAGTATTTTCTCAATACATCATGTGCAAATCAAACAATAACTCTTAAAGTATTTGGTCGGAATAAAGTTTAAATGATACTTGTTGAATTTTTTTTAAAATTTGATCTGATCAGTTAATTGAAATAAACATAATCAAATAAATTATATTTAAGACTTACAAGCTGTAAAATTAAATTAAATCAAACGATAATACCTTAAATCATGTTAAAGTGATAAATATATTATTTGGGTGACCAAGTTCGAGCCAAGTAACAATTCTGAAAGCATTTGATCAAAATTAAGCTCCAGTAAGACTTGGTGAAATTATATCTACATTCAACGTAATTAGTTAATCAAAATTAATTAGAAGTCCCTATTTATTGAAATTATATTTAAAATTCACAAGTAAACTTATAGTATTGAATTGAATCGAATGATTAACAACTCTAATTACACTAAATTAATATTACTATAACAAGTTTTAGCTCGTGGTAAAAGTTAATTACTAGCTACAAAATTTTATAATAATATTAAATTTGTGGCTAGATCATTTCGTCATGGTAAATAATTACTCTGCCCATTTCAAATAAGTGATATTTTAATATTTTTAAAAAAATTCCTAAATAAGTAGTGTTTTAGATAATCAAGAAGACTTTAATAATGCTCTTCCAATTTTATCATTCTTTAATTGAATAGAATTTTACATAACTAAAAAACTATTAAAGAGTTACATCCTCTTCAAGGTATTTATAAAGAATAAGTGCTTTCAATTTTTTAGGAATGATTGATTTCTCCATAAACTTGGAATTTCAGGCATATTACTCTTTCCTAATTTCTAACTTGTTAAAAACATATATTTTAAAGTGTTATTTGTATGGTATTGATGTTGGTTTTGAAACATGGGTTGAGGGTTTTGAATAACTGTTGTTTACGTGATGTTTCATGTTTGTCCTAGTATGGGTTACATTTAAATGGTGGTTTTAAAATAAATTTGATTCATGGATATAGTAAATAAATTAAGGGATTGTGATTTCCCCAAACTTGGAATTTTTAAAGTGGTTATGACCTCAACCCTATATTGTGAAATTAGTCTTTGAATATGAAGAGTATGTATATTGAACTACTCTTGAACTATTGTATAAAGTAAAAAGTCAATAAAGCATAATGGTTTTGAAATCAAACCTTATAGAGTTGTATGATTCCCCAAGCTAATGTATAATTGAACTGGGAGGAGGGGGCTATGAATTCCTTAATTTATGAAATTATTTCGGCATGTTGATATTACCTTGCAAGTGTAGTTGGTATGATGGTACCAACAATGTATGCCAAAATGTGTATCATGATTCAATGAATGAGAATGTTGATAATTGTTTTAATTAGGCTTTAGTGAGGGGTATGTAGCTGAGTCGTGAAAGTAGAGGTCTCAAGGGACCAATGCTAGAAACCATGATTGTCGACACAGGGGTTTATATGACCGGGTGGTTCGAGTACCTCTTATTATTATCATATGATTGGGAGGTTTGAGTCCTCTATATTAGATTACATGATTTGGTGCTCAAGTTACCTTAAATGCTGGGAGGTTCTAGTCCCCTATAGTGCATATGTATACCCTCTGGTTCGTGCGGCCATACGCACTGAGTCCCTACCAGTTGGGGAAGAGATGGACCCATATAGCTCGTGGGTGCCTTCTTATTTTATGACGATTGAGCTACACAATCAAAGCCAAAGTTTTAAACTGCATGCTAAACTTTTTTCCCTAACCCAACACGTGAAGTAAAGTAGATACATGTATTTGCATATGATTATGTGAATAGGATTTTGGATTGGTGTAACACCCCGTACTTTTGGGCTAGAGTCTAGACCGTCGTTCCTATGCGTATAGATCCGAACTAGATAATATTTTATTAATATATGTGTGGTTATCAATCCTATAGTGTGGGAATACCTTTGAATAAGAATTGAAGTTACAAAAATCCCCTAACTCTAAGACGAGTTGAAAACATTTCTAGCCATTAAGTTTCAATGGATGTTTAAACTTGGGTCAACTTCTATCGACCATAACTCCTTGTATATATCGAATTAGAGGGCCTACTATTTATAAAATGAAAGGTCTTTGAAGTAGCTTTCCAACGATACCAATTTTACCAAAATTCAATACCCGAGCAATATGTTACAACCATTTTCGTGAGAGAGGCAGTAGATGTGCGTGATTAGAGTGCGACGCATGCTCCGTCGTATACACCTAATTTTCAGGTTCTGTTTTTGCATTTTTAAGGGCAATTTAGACCTTTACCTCACCCAAGGTCTGTCTATGACATAAGATTCACGCCCCAAAAGCATAATACACGATATAATTCAGTTTTTCTCTCAAAATAAAACCTTAACTCCTTCCCCAAAGATCAAAAAACTCATCCCTAAGATCAAGAATTCTAAGAAAAAGATTAAGACCTAGGTTCCATTTTTCTAACTACAAAATCTAAAGTACGCCAGGTTTATCCTAAACTACATGGGCTTGTTAAAAACTTTCTAATATGATTTAAAGGCTATCAAGCATGAATTTAGAAAGGGGTTTTGGAACCCATGATTTTAATTATGCTTTCTGAATGTTTTAGAGATATTATTGTTTTGGCCTTTCGGTCTTTCCTCCCCCACCCCCTTAAATTGATTTACATGTATATATATATGTATGAAAAATTGAGATTGAAGATTGTTTGAGAGCACAAATTATGAAATCCCCCTATTGTGTTGAATTAAAATTTATGATCTTGTCGGAAAAGAGTTGAAAAACATGTTTTATGATTCGAAAGTAGTTTTTCTCAATGTCATAGTATTTGAACATGATTTAGAGATGATGAGTGAGTGTTTTCTTGATATAATTACATTTTGTGTTAAAGAGAAAGAATTGTTTATGAATGAGAACTTTAACATAACCACCTTGTATTATTGACAAGTTGATCAAGAAAGTTGCTTGCATGGTTTTACCTGATTTATAAGAGAGGATTCTTTGATTTAATTTATTAATATAGTGGTCCCAAACCTTATGTTTTAAAAAAAAAGATTTTAATATGTTATTAATGGCTTAAAGATGCGACTTGCAAATCAATAGTATGATGATACAATATAGATGTATGCCATAACAGAGTTAAGTTTTTAGAGTTTGATTTCAGAGAATATGTGTTTTAAAGAGTTAAAAATGGGCCTAAAGAGGGCTAGGTGGTTACTCGAAGAAGGCATGAGTCAATCAACTCATTGCCTAAAACCATATTTTGTCGACACGGGTATATTATTATTGTACACTGGCGACGGCCCTGTGGCTTAGTAGAGACAGAGAGTCTGACCCTTGCAGCAAACTTGGGTTGGGGGCTTGGCTACTGAGTTAACGGTAAATTCTATATAGCCCATGGAATTTCAGAGTTATAGGGTACCACCTAGCGCAAAAGTAAAACAAAGAGCACGTCACAGAGTTCAGATGATTTTATAGAGTCTTAAATATGCCCATGTGATTCTTAACATATGGTATATTTATGAACTATTTTAAATTTCTCTCATATATGTTGAATAAAAATTATTATTTTGGATTTGCTATGTGTACCAGTACAACTGTATTGACCCCCTGAGGCTTAATCTACAGGTCCGGCTAAGTTGTAGAGATTTCAGAGAGAACAGACTGTGAAGTGGTGAGCCTTCTTTACTCCAGAAGGCCTGTTTATTCTAGACTATGTTATTTATTTTATTTTGGGTCTACTGGGGGCCTTGTCCTAGATTTAGACATTTGAAATTTTAGCATGTAATAGAGATTTCGCAGACTGGTTTAGATATTGTCTAGAGTTGTTGGATTTTAAATTTCTTATTATTAAATTAAGTTTAGAGTATGACCATGATTATGTATTAAGTTATATTCCCACATCTTCCTTTATTATATGAATATTGTGCATGACTGTTGATAGAGAAGGACGTTCGGGCCTTCATGGTTCGGAATGCTCTTTATGGCTAGGGCCTTAGGTCGGGTCGTGACAAACTTAGTATCAGAGCACGTTTCATAGTCCTAGGGTGTCTGCGAAATTGCATCGGGTAGATTTTTATTTATGAGTGTGTAGCGCGCCATACTTATAAGTAAGAGGGTACAAGGCATTTAAGAATGTCTCTCTTTCTTTATGTTTTAATTCGTGCTATGGAGTCAGAATATTCCTCTTTCATACTCTAGTTCGTGCTATGGTATCACCCATACAAAAGTAAAGTTATCCCAATTCTTTCCTTACTCTGATGTTCTCAGATATGTCTCATTATTGAGGTGATTTAAGTGCAGAAGTCTAAAATCAAAATGGTATTGTCCTTTTTGATTGGGTCATAAAAGATTATAACATTGTACAAAGACTTGAGAAGAGACTGTTAGTTCTCTAATATGTATTGATTCTGATGTAAACTTTGATCCTAATGAAAGCATGCTTTTCAGCCTGAGGTATTAAGCGCATCTAGTCCCTTTTAAAATTCTTGTTATAGCTGTCATGCATAAGGGTAATGATGTGTAGTAGATTGTTGGAACTATATTTCCACCCGAGTAGTAGTGCATGTTAAAGTGTTAGGACCTATTGGTAGTGTGATGATCTAGAAGTTGGTGATATAAAGTGACAAGGTTAGCAGTTAGAGTGAGGGTGATTTTTATTGTTTAGTTGTATGATCATAGATTGAGGAGTGGGTTACCATTGTATAGTGATAGACTAATATGGTATAATGATAGACTAATGTGTAACAGTATTTGTAGATTGTACGGTTGTATGTGAAGTAAGTGACTGGCTATGATTTTTTTATTCAAAATAGGGAAAGACCCCAGAGTGGATAGTTATGGTGGTCACAGAAATTCCTTATAGGCTGTGAATGAAAACGATTAGATTAGCCAACAATTTATAAGTATAGACTCATTGTTGTATGTGAAATTTGAAGGTAGTTTAAAGGTATGCTTGGGTAAGTAAGTATGATGTGAGAAAGTAGAATGCGTTGATAAGATCGTATTAGGTTATAATATAAGATTAAGGTTGACCCTGTCTATTATGTGTCTTTACCCCCTTGATCTCCTTTTCTTTAGTGGTTGTAAGCTAGTACTTCTTATGAGAAGGTATGTAGTGAATTTTAATGTTGTAATAGTGATATCATGGAGGGGTTGTGATTGTAGGTAGTAGTTAAAGGAAATGAGTATTTTGAGTTTATTTACCAATTTGATGGGCTGGTATAATATGTTGCATGCTTCACTGGTGGTACGTGATTGTTGCTAGATTATAGGCCTGAACTTTAGATGTAAAATATGGTGGTAAGAATAGTAACTTAAGATTAATGATGTATATTTATGGGAATGAATTAGTAGGCTTGTTGTGATTTGTGAAAGAGACTAGATTGATAATTGATGAAAAGTTTAACTGGTAATTGTGAAGGTATATGTGTATATGAGGACTAGTGTTAAAATGATGAATTGTGGGTGAGTCATTAAGTGGATAAGGGAGTAAGTATATTAGAATGAGTTGCACCCCCTAGTAGTATGACGTTAGGTAAGATTTTATGCTATGAGTTATGTGATTAATGGTCTATTGTTGAAGGTTAAGTAGTGGAGAGTGGATTTTTATGTGATAAGG
Source organism: Capsicum annuum (assembly GCF_002878395.1). Lineage (NCBI taxonomy): Eukaryota > Viridiplantae > Streptophyta > Magnoliopsida > Solanales > Solanaceae > Capsicum > Capsicum annuum. Next base: position 102,610,447 of record NC_061115.1, on the reverse strand, counting down.
AGTAGGGATGTGTATGTATGCTCATGAGACTGTGAGTTTTTGGTTGATGATAATTGAGGATAGCAAAACGTAAGAGTAGCATTGTGGGAAAACAATGCTTTTAGAGTATACGTTAAGTAGTCATAACACCCCATAGTTTTCTCGACTTGATGTAACTTAGTAGCATGCTTAGAGGGATGACAACTTGAATCATCCTTTTTTTCTAAGTGTTAAAGAAAAGGACTTAGTCACATTTTGAGCTCCCAATCTTTGATGATTTTATTTTTGACCTTTCCGGCCTAAGTCGATTTGTGAGTTGATTTATGATTAGGGAAGTCAATAGTACATCCCATGTGAGTTTTGGAATTTTTGGACAAGTGTAAGGGCATGTTTGGAGGTCCAAAATAGTAGCTGCATGCAATTTGTACACCACGTACACTTCAGTCTACACCTAAGTAGCATGTGATGGAGCATGCGTCAACGCCCCATTCCGAGGTTCTACAGCGTGCAATGCACGCTCTCCTTCAGGCTTCAGTTTTCAATTACATTTTTCCAGGGGAATTTGGGGTCAATTCCGCCCATATTAATTTGTCCTAAACATCGAATTTGAGTAGCAAAGCAACACTTTAGCCCCAAATTCACATTCTCCCTAAATTGAAATCATCTTCCCTTGCCAAGAATAGAAATCCTAACTCTTAAGTGTTTAGAAGTATGGATGTCCATGCCTATAATGATGTTAGTCATAAGGGGATGATTTTGGGGTTAGAGGAAGTTATGATTAGTATCCCTGAAGGGGGATGTCCCAGAAGAAATCTAGTGTCTTTTGTTAAATTATTGAGAGAAGTTTGTGTTCATGTGTATACCAATATTCCCTATTGTATTGAGAATTGTGGTTACAGATTGATGAGATGTTATGTTCTCCAGTCTAGGATTGTGACTTTGATCTAAGGGGGAGATGGTGAGTTAAGGTAGTTTCCAAATTTTTTTTTTCTCATTGTGGAAAATTAGGGAGTTATGATAAACCCCTATTCAAGTATGTTCCTCCTACTTCAGTTTAAGAATTCATTCTACCAATGTTTTATGTATTTGAGTCCTACCTATGCCTATGGTTTAAGCTCTCTATGTAACTCATGTAATGTTTCGACCTCCAAACTAGAAGAAATAATATCCCTCAGTGATCCAACATTCAATCTATTCAAACTCTATGTTATGTTGTTCGTGATCCATGAAAATCTATGTCTCTCAGCATGTTCTCCTAAGAAAATATGTTTCTATATGTTGCAGAATCATTTTATGCCAGAATTAGCCAAAGTGTTAAAGTTTATGCCAACTCATGGAAAAATTTTAGCTCTTTGAATGAAGAGCAATTACTTTAAGTGAAATCCTTACCTTAGTTGCTAACGACATAAATTTTGGCTTTATGCCATATAGCTCATGATATGTTCATCCATGTTTCTTATTTTGGTTTGTCTTAAGGAAACCATATGTGTTGTGTTCGTGCTGAACGACCTTTTACTTATGATCCAGACACTTGATATCGAAAGCACTTTCATGTCTATCCTCGAATAGTGCAATAAGTATGAGTGATGGTCGTATAATGTTACTTCTATTCATGATATTTATGCTTGGGTCCCTTAATGACCCTCCATATGTTAATATAATGGTGGTTGTAGAGATGTAGCAGTGTGTTAGGTATGGGAGCAGATATTCTTGAAGGTGAGAAATTTGACGTAATTCTCGAGCTGAGGTTTTAGGTGAAAAGAAAAGAAGGAGATGAACTTTTGTTGTGTGAAATAGCTACGAAGGAGATATATGGCGAAAATAGTTTTGAGAGTGATTGGAATTGCTGGTCTTAGTAGGGAGATCCATGTAATGAGGTCTAGTAATGATTAGGCTTGAGTGTTTTGATTGGTGAAAACACAAACCTATGTGCCATATGGTTAGTATTCTTTGAATTAAGACTTGAGATTGTTAGATTATAGTGATGAGGTGAGGTGATTTCTTAATGTGATGCAGAGTGCAGGGTCTCGTAGTCTAAATTATCTCCTCTTTCCTTTGAGTTAGGCTCGAACATAGAAGTATTATACAGAGGGACACAAATTCTTGTAGTTAGATGTGTTATGGGAGAATTATAAGTTGGAAATGATGAAGTATGTTGATTAATGTTGGGGTATAGATAAGTAGTGTTGCTAAGTTTAAGTTTTTTTGTTGTATCTTGTAAGATAAAGAATGCTAACATTCATATGTTCCATGAGAAGCTTATCTCATATCATGTACCAATCTTAATCAGGCCGAGGACTCTTAGAAAAAGTTATGTTTTACAATGTTTTTATCATGTGCTATAACACATGCCAAGATCATGTAGATGTTAAGTTTCGTTATCTCAGGTTTCGTGCTTACCCATTTCCCTGGGGGTTATCATAAAGATCGTGTGATGCCTTTGCATATTTTTGTTGAGAAAAAATGTTCATATCAATATTACATTATTTATTCTACACTTTTATAGCTTCAAAGAGTACCTACCCATCATTCGGGGATGAATGATCCCAAGGGGGAGATAATGTAACACCCTGCACTTTCGGGCTAGAATCTAGACCGTCGTTCCTACGTGTATAGACCTGAACTAGGTAATTTCTTGTTAATATATCTGTGGTTATCAATCCTATAGTGTGGGAATACCTTTGAATATGAATTGAAGTCACAAAAATCCCCTAACTCTAAGACGAGTTGAAAACATTTCTAGCGATTAAGTTTCAGTAGACGTTTAAACTTGGGTCAACTTCCATTGACCATAACTCCTTGTATATATTGAAATAGAGGGCCTACTATATATAAAATGAAAGGTCTTCGAAGTATCTTTCCAATGATACCAATTTCACCAAAATTCAATACTCGAGCAAAACGTTACATTCATTTTCGTAAGAGAGGCAGTAGCTGTGCGTGATTAGCGTGCGACACACGCTCCATTGCACACACCTAATTTTCAGTTCTATTTTCGTGTTTTAAGGGAAATTTGGACCTTTACATCACCCAAGGTCCATCCATAACATAAGATTCACACCCCAAAAGCATAATACATGATATAATTCAGTTTCCTCTCAAAACAAAACCCTAACTCCTTCCCCAAAGATCAAGAAACTCATCCCTAAGATCAAAAATTCCAAGAAAATGATCAATACCTAGGTTCCATTCTTCTAACTACAAAATCTAAGGTACGTGAGGTTTATCCTAAACTACATGGGCTTGTTGAAAACTTTCTAATATGATTTAAAGGTTATCAAGAATGAATTTAGAAAGGAGTTTTGGAACCCATGATTTTAATTATGCTTTCTGAATGTTTTAGTGATATTGTTGTTTTGGCCTTTCGGCCTTAACCCCCCCCCCCCCCCCAAATTGATTTACATGTATATATATGTTTGAAAAATTAAGATTGAAGATTGTTTGAGAGCACAACTTACGAAATCCCTCTCTTGTGTTGAATTAAAGTTTATGATTTTGTTGGAAAAGAGTTGATATACATGTTTTATGATTCGAAAGTAGTTTTTATCAATGCCATAGTATTTAAAAATATTTTAGAGATGATGAAAGAGTATTTTCTTGATATAATTACGTTTTGTGTTAAAGAGAAAGAATTGCTTGTGAACGAGAACTTTGACATGACCACCTTGTATTATTGAAAAGTTGATCAAGAAAGTTGCTTGCATGGTTTTACCTGATTTATAAGAGAGGATTCTTTGATTTGATTTATTGATATGGTGGTCCCAAAACTTATGTATTGAAAATAGAGATTTTGCGACTTGCAAGTCAATTGGTATGACGATACCATATAGATGTATGCCATAACAGAGTTAGAGTTTTTAGAGTTTGATTTCAGAGAATACATGTTTTAAAGAGTTTAAAATGGGCCTAAAAAGGGTTAGGTGGTTACCCGAAGAAGCCACAAGTCAATCGACTTATTGCCTAAAATCGTATTTTGCCGACACAGGTATATTATTATTGTACGCCGGCGACAACCCTGTGATGTAGTAGAGACAGAGACTCCGACCCTTGGGGCAAACTTGGGTTGGGGGCTTAGCTTCTGAGTTAATAGAAGATTCTATATAGCTCGTGGAATTTCAGAGTTGAAGGGTATACCACCTAGCTCAGAAGTAAAGCAAAGAGGATGTCACAGTCTTTTAAACATGCTCATGTGATTCTTAACATATGATATATTTATGAACTATTTTAAATTGCTCTCATATATGTTGAATAAAAATTATTATTTTGAATTTACTTTGCGTACCAGTACAACTGTATTGACCCCCTATCTCTTAGGGTCTGAAGCTCAATCTAGAGGTCCGACTAAGCAGTAGAGATTTTAGAGAGAAGAGACTGTGCAGTGGTGAGTCTTCTTTATTTCAGAAGGCCTGTTTATTCCAGACTATGTGTAACATCACGTATTTTGCTTGTACTTGTTCTAATTATATGGAACTTGTAGCCTTTTGATATATATAACGTATGAGAATTGTTATGCAAGTATTAATGGTATAGATGGAATTATAGATGCTGCCCATACAGTTTAATGTGATGTGACTAAGTTAACATTAAGATAACTATTTAAACTTGGAATCGTAACCTAGTATTTGAATCTAAAGTTTAAAGTGACCAAGTATGTATAAGTTGAAGGTTAGATTAAAGGGATTAGGAGCTAAAAATGGAGCAAAATATTGAGATGCTTGCTTGACTTATTTAAGCTAGTACGTGAGTCACCTACTTAAGTTATTTGGACCAAATTAATGGACCCATGCCTATGGATCAGATTTGGGTCTATGCTAATATACTCATTTGGGTCAAATTGAACAAAAGAGAAAGAAAATGGATAAGTGGCCCAACACACCAATCTGCCAAGGCCCAAATATAATTGAGCCCAACAAGAAATTAAGCAAGTAGGTGCATCACCTACTTTGAAGTTTCAGCAGCTTGGACCCTTAAGTAGGTGCATCACCTACTTGGACCAATTTGACCAATTTTATGGTGCAAAATGCAGCTAAGGAGGTGGACAAGATAGGGCCTTTAAAAGGCCAAGTTGCTAGTAATTTTACTTCACTTTTAAGTCACAAAAAAGGAGTATATTTCAGCAAATCTCTCTACTCTCTCTAAAACAAAAAGAACAGCAATCTTATTTTTCCTTCTAGGGTTCTGGAAGAAACCCTCACCTTTGAAGCCCAAGGTAAGTGAAAAACACTTAAGGTTTTGTTTAATTATCTCATGGAAGATTAGAAAAATAAGTTATAAGTGTTTGACTATAAGTATATGGCTGATTATAGAACAAGCTGTTTGTTCACGTTTCCTTGTTATTGAGGAACTTTTTTTCTTCTTCTTTGGTTTAAGTGTGAAGGAAAGTTCAAGGTCCTGAAGAGTTTAATTAAAAGAATAAGTTGCTGAATTGAGGTAAGGTCACTGCTCCATTTTGTTTTTCTTATATATGAATTTGAGAAGGGATTATGGATGTCTTGTTATTGAGAACTCAAGAGATGATGAGTTCAATAATTGATTGCTACAATAAAAGGGATTTGGGACTGTTTTGTGGATTATTTTGTATGTATATGTTATGGGCTGCCAGGTTGAAGTTGGATAAAGGTGTGATGAGTTTGTAATGAATTATAGAAGAAAGATGTGGTGATACACCACCGAACTAATGTTTGCTGCCCAATCTATTTTGTGTATTGTTTAGAATATGTAATGAAGTCGAGGTGGTTTTGGTGAATCTTATAAGAACCTATATGGTATGTGGGTGTAATTGGAGGGAAAAAAGGGTTAAAATAACACCCTTGTTTGATAGATTAATAGTTGCTGCCCGGTTACTGTTTTGGGTGAAATAAAGTATCTCAAATGTGTTGATTGGTTACTAATACTAGTTTACCATATATTCTATTGTAGATAAGTAATCTAAAAGGCGGGAAGTCAAGTCGGGTTAGTTTCGGAGTCAAATAACCAGGTATGTAAGGCATACTCTATTTTACACGCTTTGGCATGAAATCGTACAATTGTTCCATCAAGCAAGTTTCCGAGGTTATCCTATAACAAGTGCTACATAATGGCAGTATATTACACTCCATGTATCCAATGACCTTGTTCCCACTGTCTAACGCATTAGAACACCTCAATGCATGCTTATTATTAAATTTGTGCGTCTATCTTCACTGCAAAATTTTAGGAGTTCTCTGTTTGTTCAAATAAGACCCATGTGTTATTTCAGCTCCTAAACACTTTATTTGTGTGCCAACAGCTCTCTACCTCATTGTTGTTGCATTAAGTGTCTATTTACATGTCTCTGATTAGCGTATTACTGGTTTAAGGTACCATAATGTGATGACCACCAAAGTAACAATCTCAAAGGCTAAATAAACTAAATATTGCAAATCTGTAAAATGATAAGTGGCAGCTCAGGAGAATTTTCCTAGGATGGGCCGATCTCGATACCTTTATTCGTAGGTGGCAGCTCAGGGGCATAGCATGGGCCGATCCCAATCTTTATATGTAGGTGGCAGCTCAGGGGCGTAAGCCTAGCATGGGCCGATCCTAATTTATCTATTTACCACTGATCAACTGGTCATTTGCATTATATGGCTTAAAAAGATTATGAAGTAAGAAGGTAAAATGAAGAAAATAATGTAACGTACATTGTCCCACAAGTATTTATAAAGGTGGTCTACTATTACTACTTATACACTTGTATCAGATTTCTATTGAGCTTTTGTATCAAGTGTGTTTTTACCTTTGGCCTTACATATTCAATACATATTTTCGTACTGACGTCCCTTACGAGGGACCTGCATTTCATGCTGCAGGCACAGGTACTTTAGCTTGCTCATACAACTCACTAGTAGGAGCGTAGGCTTTTCAGGGGCTATTGATGAGCTCCAGGTTGATTTGGGGCTTTCCGAGTCTGTTCCATATATTTTGGTATTGTACAGTAAGTCAAGAGTAGGGCGGGGGTTTGTCCTGACCCTAACTAAGTCTATGTATCTTTTAGAGGCTTTGTAGACTAATGTAAAGTTATGGTAGTGTTTGGTCTTTAGATGTGGTGGCCCCAACGGTCAAGTATTGTATAAATCAGTTTGTGTTTGCATATGTAATTATTCTCATCGATAGATAATATCATTTTTGTTAGAACCTTTAGTTGTTATAGTTATATGCATGGGAAATACAAGTTTCTGAATTGGTCTCTCGGGCCTTTACGGCTACGAGTTCCTATCCGCCCTAATAGGATTTGAGGTATGACACTATTTTATTTATTTTATTTTGGGTCTACTGGGGTTCTTGTCCCAGATTCAGACAGTTGCCATTTTAGCATGTAATAGAGATTTTGCAGACTGGTTTAGATATTGTCTAAAGTTGTTGGATTTTAAATTTCTTATCATTAAATTGAGTTTAGAGTATGACCATAATTTTGTATTAAGTTATATTTCTGTATCTTCCTCTATTGTATGAATAATGTGTATGACTATCAGATAGAGAAGGGTGTTCAGGACTTCATGGTTCAGAATGCTCATCACGGCCAGGGCCTCAGTTTGGGTCATGAAAATTAGTTTTGAATTAATGTTCATGGCATTATTTTATCCCCTATCCCGGAGTTACATGCTAGTGCTCCAACCACAAACCATCTTCGTATGCTATATTCCCAAGCAATGCAGGTATGAGAGTGATGTAAGCTCAACTAACTGCACTCCTTTGGATCGGTGCTTTAAGGATCACATCTACGAATCCAAGACTTGGTCATTTTAGGGGAACAAATACGTGTATGTATGATATCTTAGAGCGCAGGAGAAGCCATACTTGATGATGTCATCCAAGAGAGCATGGAAGAGAGCATGGGCGCCCATTGAGCAACACCGCATTTGGATGATAGCTTGGGCTTTGAGAGAGTATGGGCACCTATTTGCATTGTTTTGGCTCTTGGGTCACTTTTGGGCCCAAGTTGCATTTAGTGTCACTTTTGGTCCCAAGTTGTAATAAAGGTCTTTTGACCTAAAAATAGCTAGGACTCTCTTTCTTCTGGGACTTTGATGATTAATGATGATTTAAGTTGATGAATGATATGTTGATATATACTTACGAATGTGTTTTTATTGAAAATTATTGGGAGTTACTTTGGTTGTTTATAAAGGTGGGTGCTTGGGAATCGATTTCCACTGTGTTCTCATAAGAGGTTGGTGTTATCGATAATTTATAGAAAGGTCTAGGGTTTAGTATACCCTTGGTTGTCCTCTCATTATTGATTTATGTCAATCTATCTATCTTTTAATTTATTGTTCCATTTCCTTGTTTCCTTGTTTTTGTAATTTTATATTTAGTGGGTTTTCTTTGTTTTTGTGTCGTTTCCATTTTCATATTTTTGTCTCGTATCATGGAGATACCTCTACTTTTCCTGCACAGATTTAGGAAGAATAGCTTGGTTCATCGGTTCGTTTTGGTAAAGTGGTGAGCTTCATTCTCCGGAAGACTTAGACATTTCATCCGTTATTATCACAGATTAGAATAAAGATTTTTCATTATCATTAACATTATCATTTTTATTGTCATTTATTAGATTTGGGGACATATCCCTACTAAGATTGGTTTTTGATTCTTTTGTTAGTAGGCAGTTAAAACCTTGAGGTTTGCACCACACAGTGAGGGACCTAGTCCTTCAAAGTTAGTTGGAGGCAATAAATCAGTAAAGCACTAAAAAAGGTAAAACTTTGCTAAAAGTAAAGGAACACACTGATTTAACATGGAAACCCCCTTACCTAAGGAAGGAAAGACCACGACTTGCCCTCACATACTCTCATAAATCCACTATAATCAACCTCTTGGTTACAGACTTGATTTTGAACCTAACTCTAGGTTCATCCTGCTTGTACTAACTCTACCACAAGCCTAACTTGACAACTCTGCCAAAACTCTCTCAACGCTAATTAACTTTAACCATTATCAAGCTTAGGTAACTCTACCTGAGAACTCTCAAAGTAAAAAGGAATTACTCTTATAGAATAAGTAATTCAATTACAAACCACAATTAAACTCAAGAACGTTTTCACTGTCAGTACAAAAGGACTAAGAACTAAGATTGAGTTTTTGCCTTTTTCTCTCTTCACTCTTTAGAATTTGCAAAAACTACCAATTGAGAAACATTCTTTGCTTTTTATAGTTGAAACATCCTGGGTTTTGACCCTTAGAAAATTTCCTAGAATTCCATTCTCCAAACCTAACACGACTCATAGGTACGAGCTGTATGTTGGGGGTACGAGTGGTATGGTCCTATAGTATGTTGACCTAGTTGGTGGGATATTTTTGGTCACTAAAATGGGTACGACTTAGGGGTATGAGTAGTAGGGATTGGTATGAGTCGTATCAAGGACTTATATGGTGGTCAGTGTTTGATCTTCCTGATATTTCATTTTTCCAGGGATATAGGTCTTGATACATATTGTATGTGGTTGTTATGACTTTGTTGAGTGAGTTGTATACTAGACAATATTTGATCCAAGGTTTGAGGCTTGGATACGAGTGATGGGTACCAATCGTATAAGAGGATACGACTCATATGGGTCAGTCATATCCCTGTGATGAGGGTTTTAAGGGATTTAAGTGGGGACATTCTAGATATTTGCTTACTTATCCTAACTAGGACCCATGAATTCTAATGCACTTAGGAGGTTATTTACCCTATTATTCTATTCATTAACACTTAGAAACTATTCCAAAATATCTCATAATTCTCTCAAGAGCTTTTGGGGCAAGAAGGCTAGGGTTTTATCTTAAGGATTGCTTTGGGGCTTGTCTTGGTGTATTCTTTCCATTAATTCTTTGGTATAAGGCATTATTCTCTTTCCTTATTGTAATTTCAACTAAAGGCATGGTTTATATGATTGATTTCATTGTTTTACTATTTCATAATTATGGTTTCCAACTATTATTTGGGGGTTTTGATGTTAAATTCTTGGTTATGGTTTCTTATGTTTTAATTATGCTTTTATATGCATTAATGGTGGTTTTGGACAATTAGATTTCATGGTAATGGTTTAATGGTTTTTAGATTTTGTTTTAGCTATATTATGTGCCCAAGGTTTTTGATAAAATGATTATAAAGATATGTTTATTACATTGAATTCTTTTAATGGAAGTCTTGCATGTTTTAAACTTGGTAAAGGAACTATACATGGTTTAAATGGTTTGAAAATGCTAAAGACTAAATGATTATGCTTGTGGAGAACATTAAAGTCTCCCAAGTGGTTTAATATGGTATATGGAAAAGGCACTTGAAAGTCCCCTTAATCTAAATTGTTTAAATATGGATATTAATTACAAGTAATGGGGTGGTATAATGTACTACTACTATTGGCCTTGGTTAATAAAATGGTAAATAGGTTGGTTGGTTATTTGGAAATGGTTTTAATTGGGCATTAATGGCGGGGTGTGTAGCAAAGCCGTGGAAGTTGGTGGTCCTGGGAGAACCAAAACTGGAAACTCATATTTACCGATATGAGGATTGGTCTTAGTGGACCGTGTGTATGATGTCACACTATTAGGGGATGTACTAGCCATCCCATGGGATAATTCCCTGGTTGTGTGGCTACACGCACTGGGGCCCTTTCAACAGGAGGAGCTAAACCCATATAGCCCATGGGTGGTTTAGGACGGCCAAGCTACATAACCCAGGTAAGGGTTTTTTATACATCCTAAACCCGATTCCCTTTCTCGGTACTTATATATATGTATGGTTTTATGCATTATGGATGATTTTACTTGGTTTTATAACTGAAATTATTTTATCCTTATCCTAAGATTCATGGTAGTAGTCACTCGCTAACCCCATCTACTAGCGACTGTATACCCATGCTATGTAGGAACTAACTACTCTATTCCTTCTATTTAGCATACGGATTTGGTATCAACATTTGGACTGAAGTAGTGAGCTTCCATCCTTCTGAAAGGCATCATTTCATGTTATGGATTTCTTTAGACACTTTTATTTTACTTTAGATTTTGGTTTTGGCCATGGTTGGGGGCATGTCCCAACCAGATTTGTTTACTCTTTTGGACAGAGGCTTTGTGGTACTTTTGGGGGTTTGTATGGTCCGGATCAATATTGGTGTTTGCCTTGGCATCTGTTTTGGTGTTGGGGCTTACACCCTTAGACAATATTGTTAGTTGTTCCATCCTATTAAATGTTGGGATTAATCATATTATGTTTTGGTATTCTCTTTGGTTATGGCCTATGGTTTGGTTTGTTATGGTTGGGGTACGGTTGGACTCGGTTAGGTCAGTCATGGTTGTGACCCTATCCAGAGTCTTAATAAGAACATTTATGCTATCTGTTATATGTTTGAAATTCAACCCATCTAAGGCTGGATATACGTAGCTGGGTTGGGTAATAGCAGCAGTCCCGGGTCCTAGTTGGACTTGGGATGCCCAGTATGACAAGGCCTAGGGTCAAGTCATGTCAAGTTAGTGTTAGAGCCTAGGTTCATGGTCACTTGGGAGTCCACAAAGTTGTGTCGAGTAGAGTCTCTTTTAGGGGTGTGAAGCGTGCCGCATTTATAAGAGAGAGGCTATAAGACATTTTGGAATGTTTACCTTTTTGGTATTCTATATTCAAGATTGAGTTCTCAATCCTGGAATCCTATCTAATCCTTGTTTGTTCATCTTTCAGATCATGCATCCTAGATCTGGAACATAAGGAAATGTTTTTGTCCCATCTGGGGATAATGTTGAAGGGGTACGTCCTACGTCTGGAGTACATCTTCGATCTCATGGTCCTATTCCTGATGGTGCTAGAGTTTCTCTTATTTTGGCTAGTTTTCCTCAGGTCCCTTCGAACGCAGAATTTTATTAGTTTATTCACTTTATTGCCCAATTGATTGCTGCTCAGGCTAAGCGAGGTACGACTGGTGCTTTGTCTGCAGAGGCCACAAAGGTTGGTCAATTCATGAAGATAGGTCCTCCAACTTTTACTGGAGTAAAGGTGGAGGAGGATCCATAGGGCATCTTGGATAAGATCGAAAAAATCTTTTAGGTGATGTAAGCTACTAATTGATACAAGCTTAAAGAGCACAAGGATTACAGGTCTTGTAGAAGGTTTGAGCTTTGGATTGTCAAAGGATCAAGTCTCGAATTTGCAAGTACTCGAAGACCTTTTGGAACCATTACAAAGCCTTGTGCAAGTGAAGAAAGGAGGAGGGTCCTTACACTAAAGAGGCGCCTTTTACTAAGGGTATGATGGACTTTTTACACTCCAAAATAACACTCCATAGGAGCCCCTTTTATAAGCCCCTCATTAATGACATTTTTGTCATTTGGTTGTAATAAGTATAAATAGGCACCTTAGCTCTTATTTTCCTTAGTTTTGAGATAATGAATTGAGTGACTTTTTAGATTGTAATCTTAGTGTTAGATTGTAGTCTTTCTCTTCTCCTTAAGAGAGGGAAAACTAAAACTTGACCCTTGATACATTTGAAATTGGTTTTCACTTGTCTTGGGTAATTTGGTAAAAAAGGTATTCTTGAAGAAGTGTGAGTCCTTTGGGTCACCTAAGAGGAAGGTTTGAGATTACATTGGTGATGTGTTTTTGAAGGTTTGATACACCTTCTAGTTCTATTCATTGGTGGAAGTAAAGGTCTTTCTACTATCTTTACATTTTATGCAATCTTCTTCTTCATCCCCTTTCTAGTGTGTTGTTTTCTCTTTGTGTGCTTGCTGATTAGTGTCAATTTCATGTATAGCCTTTCTTTAGGCTATCATTTGGTATCAAAGCCTTGGTTGGGGTTGTTCCAACATCCCTAAATCTTGCTTTTAGTGTTCTTATTTAGAAAATCTCAACAAAAAAGAGTCAAAAAATCAGAAAATACAAAAAAAAAAAGTGTTGTCTTGTGTGTTTGTTGTAGATCCGAATTTTCCAAGTTGGATCTACAAGTTGTTATTGTGTTTTGAAGGTTTCTAGTGCTATATTCTTTCTCTCTAGCACATAGGAATTCTAGATCTACTTTTAGATTGAAGTTTGGTTGATTTTGAGCTAGAACCTCCATGAACATGGTGTTTTTCAAGCTTTTGAGCTAAAATCCAAAATTGACCTTTCTATTTACACGAGTTTTGTGGCTGATTTTTAGAGGGTTGGGTTTGTTTTGGCCTAAGGAACCTAGATCTGCAAAAAAAAAAATTCAAATTTGGAGTTCATTTGCTAGGAGGTCAAACTTGGTCAACACTTGAATATTCATATTGTTCATCCATGATCTTCATATCTTAGTGAAGAAGAATATTCAAAGGTATGTTTTGATCCTAAAGAGGGAAGAAAGAGAGTGAAAAAGTTGTTTGTCTAAACGCATATTCAAAGAATATTCTATTCTTCCAAGATGAGGAGGGGACAAGGGGACAAACAAAGTACAAGTGCAATCACCGGGGGGGGGGGGGACCATTTTATTCCATTTTCATTTGAGACTTAAAGGAACCCTAAATTGCATCCTTTCAGCCCCCCAAATCCGAAACTCTCACTTCCAAGGGATAGTGTTTGGGCCAAAACTAGGTTTTGAAAAATATTAAAAATTCGAAAAGTGACAACCAACCACGTCATCACTTGTGCTCAACCAAAATTGACTCTAAAATTAGGTTTCGTAGTTTCTAATCTTTGATTCTAGTTTCTTTTAAGCTAATTCTATCACTAATTAGCAAACTAGTAAGTACCAACTAGGTTGGTAATTAGTCTAGAGTTCGTTTATTTTGTGTCTTCAGTTTTTTTTGTGTTCTTTTCTCGTTTATAAGTCGTAGTATTTTGTTGGTTCAAGTACGTGCATCACTTTATTTGAGTCGTTTTAATCAAATATCAATTCCAATCCAAAGCTTCTCACCTCTCAAGTAACTTGCCAAGTATTACCGATTCTCCAACACTTGTGAAGCCAAGCATGAGGTGAGGTTGAGTGTGAGTGAAGTGAGGCTTTTGAACTAACTTGTTTGATCGTTTTGTAGCTTGTGTTGCTTGCTGTTTTTTGCTTTTTTTAGGTACAATTGACCATGGAAGCTGAGGATTCTTTATTCCAATCCTTGGGAAATGATATAATGGGAGCCTTGAAGGCTCACTTTGAGGCCTTTGCTCGAAAAATGAAGGATAATAATGATGCTTATTTGACTTTATAAAAGGTGATTTAGGATTCATGAGGCGTGACATAATTAGAATTAAAGCAGGGGTTGATAGACTATGTCCACCAAAACTTCCACAAAATTCAAACTACCAAATCTAAACCCATCATCAACCAAATCTAATGCCTCTTCTCCATAAGTTAGAATCCAAGAAGAATGAGGTCAAGCCTCCAGATGGAGAGAAAATGGATGGTGGGGTACAAGAAGAGTGTGAAAAAAAGAGGGTAAGGGAAAGGGAAGCCACGGGTAGTGAAATTGGAAGGGAAAAAGAACACTTGATCGTGGATCTTGTCCACAAAGGACCCTTGATATTCACTAACCCAAATACTATCATTTTCCCTAGTATTTTCTCTTCTCATGTGCAGGTTCAAGACCCTAGAATCCCCAAGGAGAAGCCCAAGGAATTCCCTTCAAGCCTTTGGCTGAAAGTCCCAATTTTAGGACAAGTGATGAAGGAGTGAGTCCAAAGGGAAAACTTGAACTATTCCCTTGTAATGTGGAGCATTAAAGCTGACCTAACACAAAATCAAGTGAAGAACACACTTCCCATGATCTACAAGGTAACAAAGTTATCTTCTACACTCCTTGAACTTAAAATGTTGTGATGTGGCTAGTAGTGGCCAAAGTGGTGTAGTTTTGGATTTTCTTAGTAAAGAGGTGTGTGAATCTTCCTTTTGTGATACTCTTGGTGTTGTTAGGTTGCATAAGGACCAAACTTTTGTTGTGAGTATGCAAGCACTAGTTGATCCTTTAGATGACAAAATCAATTCTTTTCATAAGAATGATTTGTGTCTATCTAGTGCTAGCACTTATAACTTGAATAAGGTTCCATTACCAAGGGACAAGAGTATTCACACACTAGTGGGCTGCCCTAGTACAAACCAAGGTAACTTGGGTACATTCTACACTCCTTTGAGTTTAAAAAGTTTTGATGTGATTTCGGGTACATCTAGTGTATAAGTACATGCTTCCTTCTATGATAATGCTTTGGGTAAGTGTGATACCCTAGTAAATGGAATGATTAGCCTTGGCTTATTCTCTTGGCCACTTCACCCATTTGATCCCGGTGTATTAGCAGGGTTGGGAAAGGATTGTTTTGGCTTGAGCTTATTGTCCCTTGATATTTACCTTAGACCTATCCTTTAAGATGCATATACTAAATGTTTCATGGATAAAATAAGGGATTTATGGTTGTATTTTAAAAGTGTACCCCCTCGGTATGATGTCTTCACACTTGATTCCTTCTTATACTACCTCATTACCTATGATGATAACCATGCTAATTTTGAATGTATATTGTGTAGAGGTAGGAAGTTTGGTGGTTGGTTTCCTTGTTTGAATTATATTGATATGTGGGTGAGGTGGACCTTGAGATCATAGAGGCACCATATTTGACGAGGCCTTTTGTAGAGGTAATGAAACAAATATATCTTACAGTTCCTAAACCAAAGGTAGTCTTACCTATTGGGTATAGTAAAACCATTAAGACTATTGTAGTTTCCTTATATCTTGATATTTGACAAAACCACCTCCTTTGTGCAATTCATGCTAAGCTTTTCATGTCACATACAAAGGACCCGTGGATGTATTTCAAATGTGAACAACCTTGGCTTGTTGACATATGTGATAATTTTGGGTTGCACTCTTCGTTCTTGCTGGTGTACATTCCTATCAAACCCGATATCATTTTGGATCGGCGATTTATCTTCTTCTTTTATCTCCTTCCCTAAACACAAGTCTAACCTTAATCCAATTTTAAGAAAAGCAAACAAATTTTGGGATTTTGAGGAAACGATTATTCCTTATCTTGACTGAGCTGGTTATAAAAAAAAATATGTTCAGGAGAAATTGTTCTCTTATACATTCACTATATACTACGCTCTCTGCTTCAATAGAAGGGTATGTTTTTATGGTAGAATCTTCTCCAGTATACGCATAGCTTACAAATTCTGATTCTTGTACCCCAATTTTTCTCAATCAAGATTCAAGTAAGAGACCTCTTTGGCTTTTCTTGGTTGTGGAATTGTTGGTTGAGCTGAATATTTGAGTTAACGAACAATAAGAAGAAGAAGATAAGCACCATCATCATCATCTCAAAGAAGAAGAATGCAAAGCGCGTGGAAATTCGATGACAGGAATACTATTTTGGCGATACTATTTTAGCAATCAATTTCTACCGCAAATTGCCAGAATCCAGTTACTCAACCAAGTATAAGGACATAACCCAGCTTTGATCAGGTGCACTCGATCCATCTTTTCTAGTTGTGTATAACTTTCTTGATTTTTAGGGGCTGCTATTGGTAGTATTCTGCACTATTTATGTTGTGATTCCTGTTTCATAATGTCTTGGCTGATTATTTGGTTATGGGTGTCGAATTTCTTGTTGATTGGTTACTTTGTAATAGTGTTATATGTGTGAATCTCTTTATTGTTCTTAGTAGTTTTGGAGTGTGTTACCTTGTCTGATTACTGTTACTTGATTTACTAGCATATCCATTAAGTGTGGTAGTATTAGTTCCCACTATTGACTATTGTGTACCAAAATTTGGGTATCCCCCTTTGTTATCTTTCTTTCCTTTTTTATTTCTTCCCTTTATTGCATAGTGGCTGTGATTGGCGAGGGTAGACTAGTGGCATGTCATAGGTCGAGGTCGGGATCAGGAATTGTTGGGTCTGGGCTGGGGTTTGGGGGTTGTGTTTGGGTTGGGTCTAGGATCAAGTTTGGGGTCAGGGGCTAGGGGTAGTAAAGTTAGGTGGGATAAGAGAGATTCTAGGTTGCGAGTTGGGTCTTGGAACATTGGTACTTTGTAGGGTAATTCTATAGAGCTAGTGAAGATTCTTAGAAAGAGGAGGGTTAGTGTAGCGTGTGTCCAGGAAACTAAATGGGTAGGCACTAAAGCGAGAGATGTGGATGGATATAAGTTATGGTACTCGGGTAGCGTGAGACATAGAAATGGGGTAGGTATCTTAGTAGATAAAGATCTTAGGGATCAGGTGGTAGAGGTAAAGAGAGTTAGTGATAGACTGATGTCTATTAAGTTAGTTATGGGAGGGTCTACGGTGAACGTTATTAGTGCCTATGCCCCGCAAGTAGGTTTGGATGAAGAGGAGAAGAAGGAATTCTGAGAGGTTTTAGATGAGGTAGTTAGGAGTATCTCGAGCACTGAGAAACTTTTCATGGGAAGAAATATCAATGGGCATATTTGGTCTTTGTCGAGAAGGTATGATGATGTGCATGGCAGTTTTGGTTTTGGTGGGCGGAATGAAGGAGGAACTTCTTTGATGGATTTTTCTGGGGCTTTTGGGTTGTGGATAGAAAATTTGAGCTTTCCGAAGAAGGAGGATCACCTTATTACATTTCATAGTTCAGTGGCCAAGACTCAAATAGACTTTTTGCTTCGTAGAAAAGGGGATAGAGCGCTATGTAAAGGCTGTAAAGTAATACCTAGCGAGAATCTCTCGACTCAACATAGGTTATTGGTCATGGACTTGGTTATTAATAAGGGTAAAAAGAAGAGAAGTAGGGATGCGCAACCCAGGATTAAGTGGGGGAGTCTAACTTTGGCTAGTGCTTTGGAGATGAAAAAGAAGTTGAAGAGTAGGGGGGTTTGGGAGAGTAGAGGGGGGTGGATAATATGTGGGAGACGACTTTTAGTTGCATTAGGGAGACCACTATAGAGGTGTTGGGTGTCTCAAGAGGTCGATCTGGCAAACATCGAGCAGGCTGGTGGTGGAACAAAGAGATTAAGAGAAAGGTAGAGTCTAAGAAGGTTGGCTTATGCTAAGTTGGTTTGGATCAAGGATGATGAGAAAAGATAGAAGAATAAGGATGAGTATAAGGTTGATAGAAGAGAGGCTAAGTTAGCGGTTACGGCGGCTAAGACAACAGCTTTTGAGAGTTTGTATGCAGCTTTAGAGGAGAAAGACGGAGATAAAAGGTTATATAGGATGGCCAAGGCCAGGGAGTAGAGGGATGTGACCTTGACCAAGTGAATTTCATCAAAGGAGAGAATGGTATAGTGTTGGTTGAGGATGCCCTCATTAGGGAGAGGTGGCATTCCTATTTTCATAAACTTTTGAAAGATAAGGGGGATAAAGGTTCTATGTTGGGAGACTTGGAGATATCTGAGAAAGGTAGAGATTATAGTTACTGTAGGCATATCGAGGTTGAGGAGTTCAATGGAGCTATTCACAGGATGTGGTGGGGTAGGGTGATGGGGCCAGACGAGATTCTAATAGACTTTTGAAAGAGCACTAGCGGCGCAGGTCTGGAGTGGTTGACAAGGCTATTTAACATTATTTTTAGAGCTGCTTAAGATGCCTGAAGTATGGAGGTAGAGCACGATGATTCCAGTAAATAAGAATAAGGGAGACATTCAGAGTTGTAACAACTATAGAGGTATTAAGTTGTTAAGTCATACTATGAAGGTTTGGGAAAGGATGGTAAAGTTGAGGATGAGGAGGATCGTGATGATCTCTAAAATTAGTTCGGTTTTATTCCTGGTCGCTCGACCACTGAGGCCATTCACCTTATGAGGAGATTAGTGGAGCAGTTTCAAAAGAGGAAGAAGGACTTGCACATGGTGTTTATTAATCTAGAGAAAGCATATAATAGAGTTCCCAGGGAGATTCTGTGGAGGTTCTTGGAGGCTAGCGGGGTTCCTTTAGCATACATTAGGTCGATTCAAGATATGTATGATGGTATGAAGACTCGTGTGAGGATGATAGGTGGAGATTTGGAGCACTTCATAGTTTTGATAGGGTTGCACCAGGGATCGACTCTTAGCCCGTTTCTATTTGCCTTGGTGATAGATGTTTTGACGCGACATATTTAAGGGGAGGTGCCTTGGTGTATGTTTTTTGTAGATGATGTGTTTCTGATCGACGAGACTCAGGGTGGAGTTAATGATAAGTTGGAGGTTTGGAGACAGATGCTTGAATCTAAAGATTTTTGGTTAAGTAGAATAAAGATGGAGTATTTGGAGTGTAAGTTCAATAATATGTCGCAAGAAGATGGAGTGGTTATGAAGCTAGACTCCCAGGCTATCCAAAAGAGAGAGAGGTAGATCGAAAAAATATTGAAGGAAGGTGATTAGACATGATATAGAGCAATTATAGCTTACAGGGGACATGACCCTTGATAGGAAGGTGTGGAGGATGCGGATTAGGGTAGAGGGTTAGGGGGTGGGAGCGTGGTGGTAGTAATATGGGAGTGCTCCTTTGGGTCTGGAGTTTCTGGTTTGTAGTATTGGGGCTGTAGTTTTTGGGGTTAGTGGTGTTGGCTTTTTTGCATCCCGTATAGTTTATTATGCACTTATCTTTTGTGTTTATTATACTTTTAGTTTGTTTTGTGTACCATTCTAGTTTGTATCTGCTTACTTTTTGTATTTGTTATACTGTTATTGGTCTTAAGCTGGGGGTCTATCGAAAACAACCTCTCTACTTCTATTGAGGTAGTGATATGGAAGATGTCAGTAAAGGAATATGCTTTGAAGTTCCATCAGCTATAAAGGTATGCTCCTGACTTGGTATCTAATATGTGGTCGAGAATGAGGAAATTCGCTTCTCGATTGAATAGAGATTTGATTCTGGAGAACAAGGATGAGTAGGCTCTCTGAAGCCTAGCATTGGTAGCTCCCTGCTTCTTTTGGTCCTCTCTATACTTCTCATACTCAGATCGAAACACATATGAGTGGTGAGTGGTGGAGGGATCTCCTGGCCCCTGGGGTAAACCTGACACAAACTCCCTAATAGCAGTATAATCAACCCTAATATCCTCAAGAGGCCCAGTGGTAGATAGCATACAAGTCTCAGGCTGCTCACATGTCAAATTTTCCAAGTTGATCTTCCATTTTTTTCTTTTACCTGGTGTGCTCTCACCTCGAATTTTTAGAGGATAGATGGGGGTGCAAAGTACACCCAAGTGTCTCCAGGGTATTCCTGAACCCTGACTCTCTTGCAAAATTTAGTAATCAAATAGGGAAAGGAGAGATGCATACCACCCTGGTTCATGAATAATTTCATGTCAGAAACCATGAGCTGACCAACATTCAGAGGAATGCCATCTAGAATACAAGAAACCATCTGAGCCTCCAAATCTGGGACTGCTATCATGTGGGTGCAAGGGGAGACTTGGCTATATATGATGTTCAACCAAATCTGAGCCTCGCTAGTGAAGTTATTCATGGATATGTTTCTCTTAGTTTCCACCCAAGAGACTTTCTTTCGAGGGAAAAGTCTTTCTGCCAACCAACTTCCCGACTCATACTATTTTTCTTTAAACTCACCCATATTTACATTTGGGAGCCCGTAGATATTGTTGATTTGCTCTTCCCCAAATTCAACCTCTTTCCCCTGGATTCTGATAATCATGTTGGATGGGTCCAAAAAAGAAACAATGCTAAGGTTAGTGTAAAACTCACAGACCCATTACTCATTGGCCTTGCAAGGATCTGGGGCAAAGCACTACCACCCCATGGACACAAGGCTTTTATGAAATGCTAGAGCTTTTCTGGGATTAGCTTTGTCCTCGGAAGATCACCTTAGTAGAGGGTGTGGCACTTGGGTGCCATCAATCTGTAACAACCCCTATTTTTGAACTAGGATTCAAACCATTATTATTAGGTATACAGTCCAAAACCCAATGATTATCTATCTATACATGTGTGATGATCAGTTCTATAGAATTAAAATGTCCTTTTTTTTTTCAGTCGAGGTCATAAAAATCTCCTAGCTCAAAGACGAGTTGAGAACACTCCCATCGATTAAGTTTTTGTAAACATTTCAGCTTGGGTCAAACTTAGATGACTATTACTCCTTGTAAATAATGAATTATGTATCCTACTATATATCAAATGAAATGTCTTTGAATCTTTTTTCCAACGCATTTTGTTTCACCTTAATCCGATATCGGAGCAAAAAGTTATACTCATTTTACTTCAGCATGTTTGTCTGTCAACAAAGTGACGACTTGAGTTGCTAGGCCATCACCTAAGTGATGACCTATCAGCTCAAGTCATCAACCAAGACCAGTAACTCATAAATTCAGTTTCCAAGTGACGACCTGAGTTAATAGGCCATCACCTAAGTGATGACCTATCAGCCCAAGTCATCACCCACGACCAGTAACTCATGAAATCAACTTCTGAGTGACGACTTGGTGTGATAGGCCATCACTTGGTTGATGACTTATCAACCAAGGTCGTCACTCTTAAAATTCAGCAATTTCCATTCAGATTTGGAGGGGTATTTTGGCCTTTTCCCTCACCTCCCACGACTTAAATCATCAAAAACACGTGTTTGACCATCATAAACAAGTTTTAAAACTACTCTTAATCCTTTCCATTCCCAAGAACAAGAAAATTAGTGTTTCCTCAACTCCCAAGAACAAGATTCAAGCTCTTCTTCAAGAAAACCAAGAAATTATAATTTTTAATACAAGAACGTTCAAGAAACGTCAATTCTCTTTCAAGATCAAGCCTTAAGGTATGTTAGGTGTTCATCCATGGGTCCCTTACCATCCATGGAGTCTAAGAACCCTTTTAAACTTATAAGTTTTCAGATTCATGATTTACATGTTGAATTTGATTGTATTCATGTTTATGATGTTGTTTGGGTTTCAATCCATGATTAATTACAAGTTTCATGAAATTAAAATAGCATGTGTAATGAATTATGTGATACTCTTATTGAATCTATAAATTTACAAGTTGAATGTTGTAGCCATGATATTTATATATAGTTATTATTATGTGTAATAATCATGCCCCCAAGTGTTTGTTAGAACGTTTATGTGAATTGAATAGTGCAATCATGACCTGATAGCATGTGTTCCCATTCATGTACAAGTTCATGCCTCTCAAGTGTTTGACAAAATATCTAAATGAATGCATTGTGAACAAGTAACTAATGTTATGCTTTCATGATTGTGCCATGTTTACTATCTATGCTATCGAGTCCTGGGGGTATTTAATACCCAAAATCTAGCTGTTTATATAGAATTACAGTAGCTACAGAATAGTCTTAATAATGTAACAAAAAGTAGTACTCAGTCAGTTACAGAACCAAGTAAAACTCAGTGCAGTTCAGTTCAGTTTAACAATCAGTGTCATTCAGTTGGGAGTAGGATTTAGCACCAAGCGAACCCAAGGATAGGGGATCACCTATCAGTCGAGGGTGTAGACCATAGTAGAAGTCCTTGCATTCCAGAACTATGTAACCAGCATAGGTTGAGATATCAACCTGACAGTTAAAGGTTGATAACGTGTTTACCTACTAGTTGAGGGTAATACCGCTCTCATCAAGGAAACTACCAGTAGAGGGTGACACTTAGTCCTTCGGGACAACATTTCAGTGGATCCACACAGCCAATATCTGTACCCGTGGCACGGTACTGGTACCTTTCTAACTGGGGTTACAGGCTGGACCCCAATCAGTTCAGAGAGGGGCATGTAGGTTAGATGATTACCTCCTATATTTTTAGTTTCAGTCTCAGTATAAAACTCAGTTAAGTTCTACAAAATTAGGACTGTCAGACATAGTCACCCAGTTATCAGTACTTCAGTTATAAAAAATCTCAGATATCAGTTTCTTAGTTATCCAAAATCAGTACTCTATTTTAGTATAAATCTTAGATACAGTATATATGTGTATGCACAATATGGCATAATCAGTGTTTACAGTAGCTTCAATTTTCCATGTACTCTCATTCAGTCATATTCATATCATTCAGTTAGTTATTGTTCATGCATATAAACCCATGTATGTCAGTCTACCTCACTTAACATACCAGTACATTTTAAGTACTGACACATACTCTTTATTTTATGCTATGATGTCTTATATCATAGGTTCAGACGCATGGGCTCCTAACCGTACTTAGCAACTCAAGATATCAGTAGCAATTATAGTGGTGAGTCCTCATATTTTAAGGAAAAAGTTATTCATTTCAGTATTTCCAGTAGTTCAGTATGTTCAGTAGTTGGAGTTAGTTGGGGACTTATCCCATCAGCTCCATATTCAGACAGTTAGAGGCTTTTGGACTAGACTATTTCAGACAGATGTTTAGTTTTTCAGTATTATTATTAACATTCAGTATTTAATTTTAAGATTATGAACCTTATGACATCTCCAGCCTAATTTTCGCATATGTTTTCAGTATTAATGTTATTCAGTGCTCACAGCAGGTACCAGTCATGGGTTAGCTTGTGGTCCTTTGAGATTATAAGCACCGTGTGACGTCTAGGGTGTAGACTCAGGGTGTAACAGAATTGGACTTGGTCGTTGTCCCCTATGATATGATCCTGAAAAATGAAAGACACCACAACAACATCAATCATTGATCTTTAAATGCACAAAGTATGCTCTGTTGTCCAATAAATCTCATGGGGTGGGTACTTGGTGGTGTTTGGACAAAAATTTAAAGTGCAAAATTTTTTGCCCTGGCAGAAAATCAGCCTCGGTTACCCCAATCGCCAGCCAAATAGCCGTGATCATGGTCCCAATGGCCACAATCACGGTATCTTAAACCAGTTTCAAACCAATTTTCCAATGTACAAAAATTCAAGTTTAAGCCCAAAGTATTTCTATAGCAGGAATCTACACTAAAACCGCTGGACAAACTTCTAGGTACTCGATTATGCCCTTAAAATGTAAAAACCATTAGCGAATACTCATTTGGGAAATTTATCAAGCACTTGGTGTGCACTCTTCATTTTTCTCAATTTCACGCACATTGTGGGTACTCATGACTTCCCCACTTATGTGCATACCATATTCTAGCATCTAAACACCACACAAGTATAATTGACTAAATTTTTTAGCATAAAAATCATAATTTCAGGCCTTCTCTATAACATGTATTCTATGGCCTGTTCTCAACAATTAAAGCATGGATTCGAGGAACCTACTGGATAAATAATATAAGAGGGATGCAAGGATGTTGTTAGATTGCTCAAAATTAGCAAGAAATAGGTCTAATTAGAGAATAGAGTTGAGAAGGAAGTGTGGCGGAATGGGGATTCGGATGGTCATATAACTGATGTGACCGTGATCGCGGACACTATCCCGCTATCACGGTAACTTGGGGCATTTTTGCACCCCTGTTTTCCCCTATTTAGGTTAATTCATATTTGGACAAATTTTCCCCTATTCAGTCATCATGCAAAAATTTCACACTTTCCCCTTTTCAAGCTCATCTAACACACTTTATAGCACCAGAAATGCATGGGTTATTCAATTGATAAAACTAAAATCTACACTACAAAAATAAAAATAAAGGATATGAGCCACTTTTGTGGTATTTATGGGTTGCCTCCCACATAGCACCTTAGTTAACATCATGGAACGACGTCTTTCTTCTTTCTCAAGTTGGGTCCTCAAGGGCCCTCTTATTCATCTCCTCGACTTCAACATCAATCATCGATATCACTTGAAGTTCCATGGGTTGTTTCTTTGTCTTGCACACCCAAAACGAGACCTCATCCTTATGAACTCTAAACCTCATGTCACCTAACTCTAAGTAAACAATGGATCTTCCGGTGGATAAGAAAAGTTGACCAAGAATGATGGACACCTTTTGGTCTATTTCACAATCTAGAACAACAAAGTCTGCCAGAAGTATGAATTATCCAGTTGGACTAAAATAACAAACATGACCCCGACCGGTCTTTTGATGGACCGATCCTCTATTAAAAGTCTCAAAGATGTTAGGGTCAGCATGTCTAATCTAAGATTTTTATAAATGAAAAAAGGCATGAGGTTTATAGTCACACTGAGATCGTATAGAGCTTTAGAAAACATAAGCTTTCCAATGGTGCAAGGATGGTAAAAGCACCAAGGTTTTCCTTTTTCTCTGCAATTGTGGTACTTATGATATTACTACAACCATGGGTGACTTCGATGGTGTCACCTTCAATGAGCTTCTTTTTTGACATCAACTTCTTCATGAGCTTAGTATATCCCAGGCTCTCTTGAATCGCTTCAAGCAATGGGATATTTATCGAGAGCTTTCTAAGCTTAGCCATAAATTTGTTGAGTTTATCACCCTCCTTTTTTCTTTGAATTCTGTGAGAACATAAGGGAGAGACTTGTATTATAGGAATCACATCACTTTGTGGTTTCTCACTCTCAACCACCTCTTCATCAACTTCCACCAATTTCTTTGCATCATCTCTCTCTTCTTGAGATTTTGGAGGTCCTTATTTTGACTTAATCTTAGGCACCTTTTCACCCAAATCTTTTTACAAGTGATCAACAAGGTTTTTCCCACTCCTAGTGACTATTTCCAAAACATAAGCATCATTCTTCGGGTTTATAATAGTGTCACTAGGAAGACCACCCTTTGGCCTAGCATTTATTTGAGTGGAAATTTGCCCGATTTGAGTTTCTAATTATTTGATGGAAGCGGAGTGGGACACCACGGTTTAATTACGCTGTAAAAAATCTCCTTTTAGCTCATGAACCCTCTTGGCCA
Organism: Capsicum annuum; assembly: GCF_002878395.1. Classification (NCBI taxonomy): domain Eukaryota; kingdom Viridiplantae; phylum Streptophyta; class Magnoliopsida; order Solanales; family Solanaceae; genus Capsicum; species Capsicum annuum. Next base: position 102,584,841 of record NC_061115.1, on the reverse strand, counting down.
TACCTTCCACTCTCATCAATATTCTCACTAAGACATCTTTGGTTTTGTATTTGTCGGGGTCGAAGGAGCTTGGGTTTTTGTTTTTTACCCAATCATGATGGGGCACATAGCGCTCATAGTCATGCTCTTTATCTCTCCAATCCCTATCATGATCATGATCACGATCCGTCCAACCTTGATTCCCTCTTTGCCTTTGAATAGGGGTGAGGAACCCTCGAATAATTTGCCAAGTACCAAATCTCCTCATCGATCTTTTTAGTTTCCTCATCATGCTCATAAGCTTTTGATACCACGAAATTCACCATTTTTACAGGTGCACCCATCACATGTTTTGTCAAAAGCTCTAATTGAGTCATCATCTTCGCTATATTCCCCTCTCTTTCTTTATCTCATTTTCTTTGTTCTTTGTCAACAAAGGATGTAGTGGGAGAACTTTTAGGCACCTCGGCATCTCGGGTATTCCATACCCGATTTTGTTTGGTAACTTCCTCAAGAAAATTCATAGCCGCATAATAATGAAACTTCACAAGAGAGCCTCCCGCCACGTTGTCCACCACAGTTTTATTAAGTGGATGAAGGGCCCGGTAGAAGATTCAGAGAAAAATCTTCTTTGAGACATTGTGGTTTGGACATTGCGTTAGTTTTTCGTTGAATCATTCCCACACTTCATAAAAGGGTTCTACATTCAATTTCCCAAAGTTAATGATCTCATCCCTCAATTGAAGCATTTTGGAAGGTGGGAAATACCGGTCAAGGAAGGCCACAGAGAGTTCATCCCAGGAAGTAATTGAATTGGCCGGAAGAGAATGGAGCCACAATACCGCCTCACCCATTAGAGAGAAAGGGAAAAGCCATAGACTAATAGACTTTTGGGTTATGTGTTCAACATCACATAATGCACATACCTCTACAAAATTCTTCAAATGAAGGTTGGGATCCTTATAAGCATGCCCCCTAAGAAATCCCTTCATTTGCAGCATGTGCAACATGACTCTTGTGACATGAAAGACACCGTTCCCATGAGTAAAAGAGATATAAATGGCACTTGAACAACCAATGTCATTGAGTTTCCCCTTATCATCAAGAGAACCATTGAAACACCCAACGTGACTAGCATTGTTACTCACTGTTCCGTGTACACTACGATCACCTATACAAAAGTAAAAATAACTAAAATAAATAAAAACCACTACTGGTATATCCTAAGTAAAAATCAACACCACATAAGTGAAATCTAGATTTCACTTCCCAACAACAACGCCATTTTTGATAACGCTCAACTCAAATGTCAAATTAAGTGCAAAACGATCATTGTCAGTATATTACCTAACTTTGAGTCAGGGTCGAATCAATGAGAAACAATATGAGTGGAGCTCAGGTGAGTTTAAAATGTTTCAAAGATATGAATACTTTTCGACTTTAAAAATATTAACTTGAGGCTACAGATAATTAGAGCATAATCAATTAGGAACGGATCTTGGGGTTATGTTTTACTAGGGGCAACTAGTATGTGGGTACATGAAAATCAACTTCAAATTTTAGTACATGCATGGGTAGGCTAGTTAAGGATTTAGATACTAACCTTTCGACCAAGTACCAAACTATCACCCTCAGATTCTTTTGAGTACCTCATAGGTATGGTCAACCAATCATCATAGAGCCTCAATTTGACATCCTTATTTCAAGGATGATGCCCAAGATATAGCAATTCCATAATTTATCCTTATTTCTAAGACAACAAAAAGGGAATAACTTTTATCTATTTTATTGTTCAAAAATGCTCATGTCACCTTCATTCCTCTTTCAAGGATAATGTAGGATCTACATTACCCACAACCCTCTTTCAAGGATGATGTGGGGATTTAGGAAATTTAAGTTTTTTACCAACAAATTCCATTTTACAATTAAGCATTTGTAAAACCCCACAACATGAACTTACAATTGATGCTAACAATCACAACCCGCACACTTTTGCACCCCATTCAAACATAACCTAAGAGGGAAAACTAGTAACTCATAAGAATAATGAACAAAGCTATACAAAAGCCTCCTTTAAATTGATTCATAAAAGATAAAAAGAATGCAAATTCAACCTTTAAATATCAACAAATATTCAATGGAGTTTGCTAATCCTCCACTTAGGAGTTACTCTAATGTAGTCTTGACCCAAAATTAGTACAATGATGTTCCCTTCAAAATGGAAACTAGATTGTGGAAGAGAGTCCTCAAAATTCAGATCCCCCCCCCCCCAATGAGATAGGGATTAAGCTTCTTAAGGGAATTTAGGGATAGTTGTAAGCATTTATATCTCTTCCGCTGGGCTATATTCTCTCTAGGTCGTTATCACAGGATCTTGTCCACAATCGCGGCTACTGTGACCACAGTTAGAATCTCGCGATCGAGCTACTTTGACCTATCTTGATTGACTGCGATCGCGGTAACTGAGACTTATTTCTTCTTTAGGTTTTTCCAGCTACACTTATTTTCTCTTTTTGATTCTTTTTAGCTTAAATCCACATCTTTCCATCTCATGACCTGTATGCCTTTAAAATATGGAAATTAATGCATTTAATCACAAATTTGTCTCACTTATACATTCAAATAATGGTAATGTACATGAATGTTGAGTGCAAATGAGTGGTAAATTAACTACTCATCATCTGCTTAAGTGGATCCTAAGTGGATGGAGAGCAGATGGAAAGCAGATCCATAGTAGATATAAAGAAGATGCAAAGTAGATGGGCTTTTCTCTTCCACATTTGACCTCTTATTGACTTGAATGGATTGATCATCACCCCTTTCAACTTTTACCTGCACAAACAAACATTAAGTATGAGATTAACATCAAGTCAATGGGAAGTCATGATAAATTAAGCTTAAAAGGTGCTAGCAAGTCATTAAATTGATGACTTATCAACCTCCTAAACTTAAACTAATGCTTTTCCTCAAGCAACAAATTCAATGAGATAGGGTATTTAACTTAAATCCATAAAAAATAAGCTATACTAAAGGACTAAGCAAACAAAGCTCTAAAAAGACTTTCCAAGCATGTCATGGCAATAAGTAAACCAAGTTTTTTTTTCAATAGGCACATATTTATGAAACAAGGATGCAAGTTTGTATTAAGTGAACCTTTCAAATCAACAAACAATCTTAAGAGGTGACAAAAAATCTCCAAATAATATCTCAATCTTTACAATGCAACTTACCTTATCCATTTACCAAAACGATAGTTAGACTTCACCTTCTACTCTAAAGTATTGATATCGCTCATACGAAAGAGTTGGATCCACGCATACAAGAATTTCCATTTTTAAAGGAGCTCAAATAATGAAATAATTTGCACTCACTCCCGCGAAGAAATTCAAGTAAAAAGAGTAGAACTATAGACTTGCCCTTTGTGTTTTTTGCCACTAATGTAGACTTACCTAGTTTGGAATCACCAAGGTCTTGTGGGTCTAGATGAATGTTTAAGGTGCAGGAAGATATATATGGATCAAGTAATTAAAAGACCTCTTTCAACATATTCTCTCATCCCCTTCTACCCTAAATTTTTTAATGTATCTACCCTTTTTACCTTTAAATCAATTCTTTTGTTTCCCTTAACCTTTAGCTTAGAAAATATCAAACAAAACCAACACTCCATTTTATTTCTTCACTTTTGTAATGCCTCGACACTACCCCTGGACATCATATGGTTCTTAGGACCATAAGTGATTCAAAGCTAACCCTTGTACTGGCATAAATCGTGAGCAACTGAATAAGATACTTAAATATTGAAGAAATAAGAAGAAGAAAAGTCTTTGGATGAACATCTTCAAAACAAAACTATTAAAATAATTACAACTCTAGTTATACAAAACAAAATAGAAATAAAATACATCAACTTTACTAACTGTCTATGAAGCCTCTACTAGTATTGTCTAGGTAAGCAGGAAAAGACCCCTAGCTATCCCGAATTAATATGACCGAATAAAAAAATATTATGCTACTTGAACTATGATTGAATCAAGCCCTCAAACCAAAAGGACTAATCACCTGCTGACTGGAAGCTACCAACTGTCTGATTATGATGTGCACGCTATAATTTGCACCTACATTGTAAGACAACGTAGCACATAGACATATCTGTGGATCAATACTTATGGAATGTACTGAGTATGTGGAGGGTGAATGCATAAGTAAAACAATAGCTTAATATATTCATAGATTTTCAAATAATGTATGCTAAGTGTAATTGATGCACTATCAAGTCCACAATAGAAGAATCCAGCAACAACAACAAGATGAACAAGCTAACACAAGAACTACAAGATGAGCAACAAGGCGCTAGTGAATCGAAATAAGCCACACCCGGCTTCACTAGACTTCAAAATTACAATGACAACAAGATGAAAGATTACAAAGAGTACAATGTTAACAACAAGAACAACAAATGGCAGGAACTATAGTGAATTGAAATTAGCCCCACACGGCTTCACTAAGTTACTGTAATAGTTTCAAGAGTACAAAAATGAAAGATAGTAACTTGAAACAAAGATATCCTAGAATCTATGAACCCTAAATTGAAGAAAGGACCCTAAGACCCAAAGATTTCAGCACCAAGTTCTTACTTAGACCAAGAGGAACTCATGAACCTCAAGACCTCAAATTTTTAGCCACGAAACAACACAAGTGTAACTGCACTTTTTTGGAAAGATTTCAAGTTCTACTCTCAAGAACAAGAGAGAGAGAAATGTTCAATGTTACAAGACTTGTTGTTGTGAAATATGAAGTATGAACTAAGTTCTAAAAATAACCCTACTAGCATCTATTTATATTACACACAAAATAAAGGACAAATGATCCTCCTACCCTTCAGTTATGGGGCGCCCTTGGAGTGTAATTTATTATACTTCAACGCTCCTCTTCACACTTAAAAACATTTAAGATCTTTGGCGGATCAAGTACCAATTCACACACGGCCATTTGCATGAACATGGCTTATAGTTTTTGTAACTCCCGAGCTTGGCTTGGTGTGAATGGTCGAGAACGTATTGGACAGCTTTGTACACCCTTATCATCCTCTCCATCTTGAGAGGAATTTGACCTTAAATTCAGCATTTGGTCATCCTCAACCACATCCACTAGAGAAAGATCACACACGTTGAAAGTGTTGTGCACTTGGTATTCCGGGGGAAGGTCAATCTTGTAGGCATTATCATTGATCCGTTCAAGTACTTGGAATGGTCCATCGCCTCTTGGCATTAATTTGGATTTTCTTTGAGATGGAAACCTAACCTTCCTAAGGTGAACCCACACCCAATCTCCCGGTTCAAGAATGAGTTTCTTTCTTCCCTTGTTGACTCTCTTTGTAATGTCTTGCTTTTTCTTCTCAAGTCGAAGCTGCACCTTCTTATGTAACTTCTTCATCGAATCTTCCCACTTGCTTCCATCTAAGCTAATCATAACATCACTAGGCAAGGGAGTTAAACCCAAAGGGGTAAGAGGGTTGAGGCCATATACGCACTCAAAGGGAGTCATTCCCATACTTGAGTGTATGACACGGTTATATGCAAACTCAATCAATGGTAGGTGTTCCTCCCAAGAAGTCAATTTTTATTTAACTATGGAAGGTAGCATAACACCCAAAGTCCTATTTACTACTTCTGTTTGGCCATCGATTTATGGGTGGCAAGATGTGGAGAATAATAACTTGGTTCCAAGCCTACCCCACATGGATATCCAAAAGTAACTTAGGAACTTAGAGTCTCTATCACTCACAATGGTCCTCTGAACACCATGCAGCTTGACAACATTATCACTAAACAACTAGGCCACACTAGGTGCATCATCATATTTAAAACATGGAATAACGTATGCCATCTTAGAAAACCAATCAACCACAAAAAAGATACTATCCCGACCTCGTCTAATCCTTGGCAACCCTAACACAAAATCCATGGATATGTCAAGACAAGGGCGTAAAGGAGTGGGCAGCGGGGTGTACAACCCGTGAGGTAGGAGCTGGGATTTGGCTCCTTTGCAATCTGCACATTGGCCACAAATCTTGGCCACATCCTTGTGCATCTTTAGCCAATAGAATTGCTCCTCCAATATTCCAAGGGTCTTTTCGATCCTAAAGAGATCCATTAGATTGCCATTGTGTGCTTCCCTCATAAACAACTCTCTCCAAGAACTGGAGCATACACACAATCGTCTACCTTTAAACAAGTATCCATCAAACTTTGCATAGGAATTTACACCCCTAGTCGAATCCCACTTGTTCCTACCTATTTATTCGCATTCCCTATAGATAGGAGCAAAGTGAGGTTCCTTGGGATATAATTCTTTCAAACTCTCAAAACCCATCAATTTTAAAGATAATATTGACACAAGAACGTGTTTTCTAGATAGAGCATCGGCTACTACATTGTCCTTACCCTTTTTGTATTGAATAATATAAGGGAAGGTTTCAAGAAACTCAAACCATTTGGGATGCCATTTGTTAAGCTTGTCTTGTGCCCGAAGATGCTTCAAGGATTCATGGTCCATTCGTATCACAAACTCCTTCGGCCACAAATAGTGCTGCCAAGTGGCCAAGGCTCGAATCAAGGCATACAACTCTAGATCATACGTGGATTAGTTTACAGTTTCTCCTTTGAGATTTTCACTAAAATAAGTAATGAGTTTTAAATCTTGTATCAAAACAGCCCATATGCCAACTTTACTAGCATCGCACTCAACTTCGAATGTCTTATCAAAATTGGGCAATTGTAATAAAGGGGCAAAAATGAGCATAGCTTTCAAGGTTTCAAAAGCCTTAGCTTTCTCTTTACCCCACTTGAAGGGTTGGTCTTTTCGAATGACCACGGTCAAGGGTCCAACTATGGTGCTAAATTCTTTGACAAACCTTCTATAAAAACTAGCCAACCCGTGGAAGCTTCTTACTTCGCTAATGGTTTATGGGGTTGGCTAATTTTTGATAGCATCTATATTGGACTCATCCCCTTTGACCCCTCTTGAACCAAAAATAAAACCCAAGAAAACAACTTCATTAAGACCAAAAGAGTACTTTTCTAGATTTGCATACAACCTTTCCTTTCTAAGGACATCAAACACATTGTAAATGCTTCACATGCTCATCTATTGACTTACTATAGATCAAGACATCATCAAAGTATATAACAACAAACTTTCCAATAAATGGCTTCATCACATGATTCATTAGCCTCATGAAAGTACTTGGATCATTTGTTAGTCCAAATGGCATAACCATCCATTCATAGAGACAAAATTTGGTCTTGAAGGCAACTTTCCATTCATCATTGGGTTGCATTCTTATTTGGTGATAGCCACTCCTTAAATCAATCTTGGAAAATAAACACAAACCATTCAATTCATCATGCATATCATCTAACCTAGGGATAGGGTGACAATATTTTATCGTAATCTTATTAATGGCTCGGAAGTCCACACATATACGCCATGTTCCATCTTTCTTAGGCACTAGTAATACCGGAACCACATACGAACTCATGCTCTCTTTGATATACCCTTTGTTGAGGAGTTCCTCAACTTGACGTTGCAATTCTTTGGTGTCTGTAGGGTTGCTTCTTTAAGTCGGCTTGTTTGGTAATTGTGAGCCCGGCACAAAGTCAATTTGATGCTTAATTCCCCGAATGATACAAGCACAATCATGAAGATAAATATTTTTGAGTATTTTGAATGTAACCTCAGAGGTGTACGAGTTGAAGTGTTAAAAATGGATCCAAATTGCCCATAACACACTCCATGGGTGTGTATTTGCCTACTTGGTCATTAAAGGGCCTTTTTGTCATTTTATCTTTTTATTTGTAAAGTACTATAAATAGAATAATATACGGTTTTAGTTTATTAGTTTTTGTTGGATATTGTTAAAAGAACACATCTCTTGAGAGAGAGGGTCTCTAGGCCTAAACTAGGATATGAACAAGTGTGGATTCACCTGTGATTGTGTATTACTTGGAAACGTTGGTGCTTGAGAGGTGGAATCCCTCTTGTGTCACGTAAGAGTGTGGTGTTGCTATTGTAAGTCTTAGGGGTCCTTAGATTTAATACATCTTTGGATTCTTAACCTTGTAATAGTGTATGTCTCACTTCCTATCTTTACATATCATGTACTAGTTGTGTAGTCTAGTGAACCATTTGGTTCTTGTTATTCTTGTAATCTTGTAACCATTGATTATTGTCATTGTAGTGTTGTTCCTCTAGTTATTGTTGTTTATCTCTTGTTGTTGTTAGTGTTTTTGGTGTCATTTGTGAAAGATGAGAGTACTCTTAAGGGTAAGGAATTATGTAGTCTTGGAAGTTACTCCTTCTACTTTGTGTGAGTTTATTGTTGAGACTACTCATGGTGATAATTGGGAAACTAGTAGTGAGTACACACATGAGGTCACCTTAGTAGAAGTTTACTTGAGTGATACTTTTCTCTATTCTCTATTTTATTTCAATGATATGTATGCTAGTATAGAGAGTATGTCATTTAGTTTGGGTGGAGACCACGAGAAAAGGGAGTGCTGTCTAGACCCGTGTCTATGGCCACTTTTCCTATTTGACCCCGGTGCCAAATATAGAAATGGTGATATTGGTGCACCCAACTTGTTGCTTGGTCTACATGACAAGCAAAGTGTCACTCTTGGTGAATCTCATAACCAAATCCTTTGTACATCTTTCATTGAGTTTTTAATATTTCATTCAAAGGATCCTTGGTTATATTGCAAATATATGCAACCTTGGCATGTTGAGATGATTTGTTGTTCTAACCTAACCCTTATGCCATGAAGAGTTTGTATTTGTTTGTCCTCTCTTCGATTTTGCAAGATTTGGATTCGAGGTCAAATCTTTTTTAAAAAGGAGAGGATGATACGGGACAAATGGCCATCTTATCTTTTAATAACATCTTTAGAGGCCAACATATAGAGGCTCAAGACTTGGTCACCTCAAGGATATGAGAATATGTATGGATTAGGTAATTCTTTTCATACGGCTTAAACTGTCTAGAGGCATAGGCTATAACCTCACCTCTGTGCATTAACACACAACTCAAACCAACTCTAAAGGCATCACAATACACTACAAAATCATCCATACCATCAGGCAATGTCAACACGGGGGCTGAAGTGAGTCGAGTCTTCAACTCCTGAAAACTCTTCTCATAGGAATCCGACCAAAGGAACTTAACGTTCTTTTGGTTCAATGGGGTTATGGGATACGCAATAGATAAGAAACCTTCAAGAAAATGGTGGTAATAGCCAGCTAGACCCAATAAACTTCTAATGTCTGATGGAGAGATAAGTCTAGGCCAGTTTCTTACAACTTATGTCTTTTAGGGATCAACTCTAATGCCTTCATCTGAAATAATATAACCAATAAAAGCTACTGACATTAGGCAAAATTCACACTTTCTAAATTTGGTAAACAACTGATGATCTTTAAGAGTTTGCAAGACAATTCTAAGATGATCCGCATGGTCATTCTCAATATGAGAGTAAAAAAGGATATCATCTATGAACACTATGACAAACATATCAATATTTTGCTTGAACACTCAATTCATGGGGTCCAGGAAAGCCGCTGGAGCATTGGTTAGCCCAAAAGACATAACTAGAAACTCAAAATGACCATAACAGGTTTAGAAGGCTGTCTTTATGATATCACACTCCTTTACTTTAACCTGATGATAGACGACTCTTAGGTCTATCTTTGATAAATAACTTGCACCTTGTAACTGATCAAATAGGTCATTAATTCTGGGAAGAGGGCACTTATTCTTGACTGTGACCTTATTAAGCTGACGATAGTCTATGCACATATGCAAAGAACCATCTTTCTTTCACACGAATAGGATAGGTGCGCCCCAAGGAGAGTCACTGGGCCTTATAAAACCTTTATCTAGAAGATCTTTGAGTTGCTCTTTCAACTCCTTAAGTTCTATGGGTGCCATATGGTATGGAGGAATAGAAATAAGCTATGTATCGGGAAGAAGGTCAATCTCAAAGTCTATCTCTCTGTCAGGAGGGACACCTGGGAGATCTTCTGTAAAAACGTTCGGTAACTCATTAACTATACTGACTGACTGGATAGTTGGAGCCTCAGGCTTAGTATCTTTAACTCTAACTAGATAATAGATGCAACCTTTGGATATTAGCTTTTTGTATTTGAGATAGGATATAAAATGACTTTTGGTAGATGCTGAACTCTCGAACCCTCGAAAACTAGCTCATCAAGTGATACGAGAATAATGGCCACCTTAGCTTTCGCCGACATCATTCAAAGTTACTATGTGAAAAATCAAGGTTTGGTCGCATGGAAGGCACATGATTATACTTGGAGGGGACGTTTTGAGCCTACCATTGATCAAACTTGAGTGTGGAAGATTGCTTGGAAAATTGAAGACTTAAGGACTCTCGGGTTTGGACCACCTTTGTTGGTTCACGGTTTTGGTTCCCTTTATTAAGGGCATTTTTGTCACTTATCTTTGTCCAAGTGACGCTCCATGACCATTCCTTCTCATTAAGGGCATTGGAGTCATTTTGTGTTAATTTTGTAATAGATTACAGATAGGTTCCTTTATTCTTATTTTCATTAGTTTATAAAAGATGAAAGATTGAAACATTAAAAATTCTCTCTCTTGAGAGTAGAAAACTTAGTCTTAGTTTAAGGCTGGAAAAGCTAATATTGTTCCTTGCTTGGAAACGGTGGATCTTGAGGTGAGTTGATTCCCTTGGTGGTGACCATACAAGTGTGGTTTTGATTATTACATTCATTAGGGGTTAATGTTGAAATATACTTGGTTCTTAATCTTGTAATAATCTTGGTCTCACTATCTATCCTTTACTTTCTTGCAAATCGTGTATGTGTTGTGTAGTGGACTGTTTTGGGCCCTTCATTGAATCCAAAACTTGTATTATTGTTGTTCATCTTGTTCATCACATTTTGTAGCTGTTTTGGTGTTAAAATACAATCTTGTATCATGTATTCTTGTTGATAGCGAATCCGAGAGTGGTCTCCATCTTGGTCCTCGGATCCTTAAGATTGGGGACTAATTTGGAGTGTGTTTTATCCCTTCCGTTGTCTTTCTCGTATCATTTGTTATCAAAGCACGACTTGATTTTGTTCCCACAAGATCAATCTTGGGCTTGCTTGCTTCAAAATTCAAAAAAAAAAAATTGAAATCTGAAAATTTTAGAAAAAGAACAATTTGTCCATTTTGTGTTCTTGGCCAAAAATTGTGTTTTTTGTTGTGTCTTGGCCAAGATTTTTACTTTTCTTTGTTGTCTCTAAGTGTTAGTTTTGTTCCTCTCTAACACATTGAGTCTACATCTTGATTTGTGCTTGTATTTTGATATTGTTGTTGTGAACATAAGCTTGGCCCCTTGTTGTTGAACATTGTTGTGGTAGACATTGTTGTTGAGAAACTTGATTGGACGTGTGTTTGGTTGTTGTTTTTGAAAGGAGTGTTGTTGTTATTGTTCTTGGTGAATGTTTTTGTTGTTCTTGAAGTTCTTCACAACCTTCATCTCTTGTTAAAACCAAAGACACAACACTACAGAGACTTGGCCATTTGTTGTTGTGGATTGGAGTTGGCCATTGAATTGTTGTTGTTCTTGAAGATTGTTGTTATTATTCTTGGTGTGGTTGTTTGTTGTTCTTTAAGTTCTTCACCTTCCTTCATAAAGTGAATGATAGATCCTAAAAGGTGAAGGAAAGAGGTGTAAGTAATTATTAGTCTTGAAAGAGCACAACCACCAAAAAACCTTACATCACTTCTAAACCACTTTCCCATGAAACAAGGGTCATTTTCCCATGAAACAAGGGTCCATGTTTTAAGGAAAAGTAGTACAAAAGTCAAGTCTTGAAATTTGAAACTTGAAAAAAGGCTCCAAGACTTATTCTTCCCTCCTTAAAACAAATTCCACCAATCCAAATTAAAATTGGTCAAGACTTGGGCTTTGGAAAATAAAAAATTGTAGAAACCGCAACCAATACGTGGCTGCCACATCATCAAGTTACTGTTCATGCATCAAATTTTAGCTCAAATTTTAGATTATTAGTTTCACTTTATTGTTTTCTTAGTTTCCTATCTTAATTCTAGAGTTAATTAACAACTAGTAATCACCTACTTAGTTGTAGATTAATTGTTGAATTCGTCCTCTCATGTCTTCGTTATTTGTGTGCTTTTTCTCATTTTTAAATCATAGTAACTTCTTTGCTTCAAGTTCGTAAGTAAATTTTATTTTTGTGTCTTGAGTCGATCAAACAAGAATCTATTCTGGCCGCCAAGTAGAATTGACATCCTATTGACTATCGGAGTATAAGCAACTTTTAATATTCGCCGCTCCAATTGTGAGAAGCTTTCACTACTAATCTTGTTTGTTCATTGTGTAGGTACAAAGGTGATATAAGGGGAATATGTCTTCGATATTTAGGGATTATTAGAACTACAACATAGGAGACTATGATTGTAGCGAGAGTTTTATGGCTACGAAGTTGAGGGAAATTGCGGAGGCTAGGAAAATTGCCATAAACAAAACATGGGCAGATTTGAAAGTTACTATTTTGAGGGAGAAAATGAGGTGAATGAAGTGCCTAGTGCTCATGGTAACTTTGGAGATGATGTAGGACCTCGTGATGGATCTTCTGATGATGTTGGGGCATGTGAGGAGTCTTACACTTCTTACTCCGAACCTAGATTTGGTGTTAGGTATAACCCTTTCGTTCGCAAAGCTTATGAGAGCTATGATGAGAGTACACGTGAGGAGTATGAAGATTCATATTCTCCACCTTGTAGTACTTCTTATCAAAGTCAATATAGTGTGGATGGTTATACTAGCTATAGTGGAGGTTGTCCAATGAGAAGAAGAGGGTATGTATCTCTAAAACTGAGGGGTACTTGTATGCTTTATAATGTTGATTCGAGAAGGAGTGTACACTCCGGAAAGGTGACCATCTGTGGGATACCAAACTGCCTCGTTGTGTTAAATGATAGGTGCTATAGAAACTACATCGTTCCATCCATGGTTGACTACTTGGGGTTGTTTTGAGAGCCTTTACTTGTTCCATTCTTCTTGGACGGGTTCAAGGTTACCGAGAGGGTAAAAGTTGTCTTCTCCCAATATGAATACCATGAGGAGGTGTGGTGCGATATTCTTTCCTTAGCCTACGATTATGTATACTTAGGTGCCGATTGATTTGCACGACATCAAGTTCCTAACGTTCAAAATTGGCCTAATATTGTAAGAGACCAATAGAGGAATCGCCTCATGACTTGCTGCCCAAGCCGCAAAGAGTGCCTACCTACTCTAATCCAAATTATTATGAGAGACAAAACAATGAGAGGAGTAAGGGAGTGCAAGGTAGTAGTCTGAGAGTGGAAAAAGGAGAGGTTGTGTGGAGCGAAGTGAGGGAATTACCACCAAACTGTGCTAACATTGGTTGTCCTTTTATTTCTAAGGACATTTGTGTAGGTACCAACCTGGCAAACAAAGGAGAACAATGCTGAAATAAAGTTCCTATCCAAGTTTGTAGAGAAACTTCACACCATGACAAAGAAGAATGTACTCAAGGACTTCAAGGTAAAATAGCTAACTCTTACACTTTTGTGCATGTGAATGATAATTGTCTGGTTAGTAGCCCATTGAGTGTGAGTTGTATCTTGCCTATATGTGAGTCTATTGTTTCTTTGCCACTTGATGATGATGTACATATTGTGAGTGTGGATACACTAGTTGACCCTATTGATGACCGAATTGACTCTTCTTGTAAAATTGATTTATGTCCACTTAGTGTTGAAACCATTGTGTTGAATGAAAGTACATTATCTTGTGAAATTTTTGTTGATCAACTTATGTGTGAAAATTGCCCACCACCTGAGGATGTGTATGATGTGATTAATGAACCTCAAGTGTGTGATGATGTTGAAAATATTGATCAAAGGAATAGGAGTGAACCCGTGAACTTACCTTTAACTCTGATATTTGCTTGGATCATAGGGATAATCATGTGCTTAAGACATCTTTAAAACTTGATAATGAACTTTTAGAGAGTGAACTTACTTGTTCCAAATCTTCCCGTGGGATAGATCATGCTCTCTTTAGGTATAATGTCTTGTTTGAAGATGATATAAACACTCCTAATGAACCTAGTGGTGAAAATAATGGTATAGATTGCTTTGGAAGCTATAGCCGATATGGTAACCCACTATGGTGTGAAAACATTCCTCCTAAAGATGGAAATTTCTTTTTGAAAGATGAGAGTACTCGTAAGGGTATGGAATGTATAGTCCTTGAAAATTCGAGGGTAAAGGTGTTATTGACTCCTTGGGGTAACGTTCCTAAATGTGCATCCTTGTTTGATACACTTGTGCCTAAATTACATGAATTCCAACTTGTGGATGCCAAGTTGTCTAGTTGTTTGAAGGAAAGAATGTGTATGTATTTAAATGCTTATTCTTCACCTGTGAATTCCTTTGCACGTGATTCTTTCCTATACTACCTCTTTGCCTATGATGATGTCCATACTAGTTTTGGATTTGTTTTATGTCGAGGTAGGAAGTTTGTTGGTCTGTCCATGTGTGTGTGTGATAATGCTATATGGATTTTATGGACTTTAGAAACAATCGAAACACCCCCTTGGTGTTTTCTTTTGACGAGATAAAGAAGCAATGGTGTCTTATGGATCATAAGATAAAGGAAGTTCTACCTTGTGGATTATTTAATGCCATTGGGACCTATGTAGTTTCTTTATCTCTTGGTAATTCCCATAACCAAATTCTTTGAGCACCTTTTATTGGGATTTTAATATTTAATTCAAAAGATCCTTGGTTATATTACAAATATGTGCAACCTTGGCATGTTGGGACGATTTATTGTGCTAACCCTAACCCTCATGCCATGAGGAGTTGTTTTCCCTCTCTTTGTTTTTGCAAGGTTTGGATTCGAGGTCAAATTCTTTTCAAGAAGGGGAGGATGATACGAGAATAATGGCCACCTTAGCTTTCGCTGACATCATTCAAAGTTACTATATGAAGAATCAACCTTTGGTCGCATGGAGGGCACAGGATTATACTTGGAGGGGACGTTTTGAGCCTACCATTGATCAAACCCGAGTGTGGAAGATTGCTTAGAGAATTGAAGACTTAAGGACTCTCGGATTTGGACAACCTTTGTTGGTTCACAGTTTTGGTTCCCTTTATTAAGGCATTTTGGTCACTTATCTTTGTCCAAGTGACACTCCATGACCATTCCTCCTCATAAGGGCATTGGAGTCATTTTGTGTTAATTTTGTAATAGGTTATAGATAGGATCCTTTAGTTTTATTTTTATTAGTTTATAAAAGATGAAATATTGAAACATTAAAAATTCTCTCTCTTGAGAGTAGAACACTTAGTCTTAGTTTAGGGCTTGGAAAAGCTAATATTGTTCTTTGCTTGGAAACGGTGGATCTTGAGGTGAGTTGATTCCCTTGGTGGTCACCGTAAGAGTGTGGTTTTGATTATTACATTCATTAGGGGTTAATGTTGAAATATACTTGGTTCTTAATCTTGTAATAATCTTGGTCTCACTATCTATCCTTTACTTTCTTGCAAATCGTGCATGTGTTGTGTAGTGGACTTTTTTGGGCCCTTCGTTGAATCCAAAACTTGTATTATTGTTGTTTATCTTGTTCATCACGTTTTGTAGCTGTTTTGGTGTTAAAATACACTCTTGTATCTTGTATTCTTGTTGATAGAGAATCCGAGAGTGGTCTCCATCTTGGTCCTCGGATCCTTAAGATTAGGGACTGATTTGGAGTGTGCTTTGTTCCTTCCATTGTCTTTCTCATATCATCAAGAAACTGGAACTTAACCATGCGGGTACGACAGTCTATACATGCATAACAAGAATGAAGCCAGTCCATACCCAAAATAAGATCAAAATCGACCATATCCAACTCTATCAAATCAGCGAATATGACTCTATGAAGAAAAGTAATAGGGCATTTTTTATACACTTGCTTAGCAACAATAGACTCACCTACTGGAGTAGAACTAAGAAAGGCTCAGGAATCTTTTTGGGACTCATTTCAAAGTTCACGACAACTAATGGGGTCACATAAGAGAAACTTGACCCGGGGTCCAACAACACATATATATCAAAGAAAAAGACACGAAGCATACCAGTAACAACGTCGGGAGAATCCTGGTAGTCTGCATCGGAGGTCTTTGTTCCCCTTCCTAGTATGCAAGAAATCTCTAATATTGTGACCCTCCTGTCCACAACTATAACAACCTTTCTATCCACACAAATATCTATCTCCATGATCTTTACCACACTTAGCGCATAGGGATCGATTAGGCTTTCCACTTATGTTGTTCTAAGATCTGGACTTAGAAGACTTACCCCACTGCTCCTGTCTATTTCGGGTGTGGGAGCACTAGCTAATGAAGGTGCTAGCATAGATGAACGACTCTTAAACTGTAGGCGATTCCCTCCATGGGATCTAGTCTGACCATGATCATACTGCTCTGACCTATCCCTCTTGTTTCCTCTTACTCTATCTCTCTCCTTTATTTTGTTTGTCTCTATCTACTGGGCATGCATTATCATCCTAGCAAGATCCATATCTCTATTGAGTAGCAGTCCTACAAACTTTCAATACCAATCCAGACACTCCTATCATAAACTTACTCATATTGGTTCAGGCGTCAGCTATCAAATCAAACAGCATACTTAGCTAGCTGGTTGAACTTAGTACTCCTTTACTATAATGGAGCCCTTTCTCAAGTTCATAAACTCCTTAATCTTTGCTTCCCTCAAATTAAGCGGGAAGAACTTGTCCAAGAATGCATCCTGGAACACCTGCCAGGTGTAGGAGCAGCATCCCCCCTCTAATCTTCCTCCACTCTACAACCCAGTCATAAGCACTATCTTTTAGTCTGTAAGATGCCAACTCCACACTCTCTTCCTCAGAAATATGAAAGAATTGGGTGATCTTCCTCACCTCCTCAAGATATAACTATGGGTCTTTACTTACCTTAGACCCATAGAACTCTGGCGAATTCATCCTTATGAAAGTACGAATCCTGGATGCAGCTAAATCACCTCCTTGCTGGTGCGGAACTGCAGCTTAGTTATTAGCCTGGACATTCGCGGTAACTACTTGGGCTAACGCCTGAAAGGCAGCCTGAAACTCAGCGTGAGACACGTTCTTATTCAGGGGATCGACCGGTTGAGGTGGCTGATCGATATTCCTACGGGCATTAGCTCTTTGAAGAGGCATTTTTTGTAATAAAAGAGCACGAATTAATAGCAGATAGAGACAGTTGTAGGGACGATAGATTCATAGATGTGGCGCGCTTCACACCGATGATAAAATCTCTACATAACATGGCTTGTCAGACTCCCTAGGACTACTTAAACCTTAGGCTCTGATACGAAGTTTATAATGCCCCAAAATTCCATCCCGAAGCATCACACGGTGCTTAAGGCTACAAGTAGCCTTAAGATAACCCTTTGAGCCTTCTACTACATATAAAGCTTACTTAGAGATGAATAAAGCAAAATAATGGTACTGTCATATCATGATCATAATGGAATATGAGGAAATACTTGTCTGAACAATCAAAATATTGGAAGTATAAACATACTGATAAGACAAAGCCTCTACTAGTCAAGAAAACTAGAGAGCCATTGGGACAGATCCCCAACTAACTCAAATGAATTCAACAAAACCAACTGCTAATACTAATGAGTGTCTGGAAAATAGGTCCTCAAACCATGAGGACTCACTATTGTGGAAATGTAGACAAGGTACTCGGGATCACTGAAGCTGCTGGGACTGAGCACCTAAACCTATATTATGAGATCATGTAGCATACAGACGTATATGTGGATCAGTACTTTGAGGATGTGCTGAGTATATGGGGGTGCATGCAATATATAAAATCATATTATCATGGGTTATAAAATCATGTAGTACTAAATATAAGTGGCTCACATAGCTTGAAGAATTTGAAATCTGAAGAAACAAAGTAACGAATAGTAAAACATATAATCTGGATTCCATGAGCCATTACACTTAGCTCTAAAGACTGTAGTTAGTTCTTGTTCTCAAATCATGTGGTCTAGATGAAGTCTAAAACTTTATTCTGCATAGTAAATATTTTATCTCAAAGAACTACAAGAGTGGGGCACTTCTATTTGAGAGGTTCTTATAACCGACATGAACACCATGTGAGCATCCATAGTGTCCCACGACTAGCCCCCATAAGGTTAGGGCTGTTATACCCTTGCCATCGGAATAGAACAATCTATTTCAGTGATCACTATCTCAGTTACCTACATATAGTGGAAATAAGTATCTCAACCTACGATGGCACGTAGTTCTGGGGTATGAAATCGTAGTAACATGCCCAACTCGGTGCTAAATACTACTCCCAATCTTATGCTCAAAGTTTCAAGAAAATCCACTTTAAAGTAATCTCATATTTCGTAAGGAAATCAATTATGAAGTTTGTAATCTCATTTCATGAATTGGATTTCAACTCTATTGTGACCAAAGGGTCAAATCTTTCTAAATTATTTCAAAATAGTCTAATCATAAGGTGCATCTAGCACAACAATTCTAAAAATTACATTCTAAAATAGGGGTTAGTGACCCATATGTCAATATCATGATTAAACATCTAAAAATTCATACTTTATATCATAAACATGCATAAATCATTTGGAAATTTGGAAATTTCAGCAATACTCATAAAATTCAACTTCTAAAACATTCAAAATCTCATAATCTCACGAGCAACCACATAGGGTATAAATTCATACTTCAAATTCATAGGAAAATATGAAAATCATGTATCTTTGTAAATTAGTGCAAATTTTGGAAACAAGAACGGAAGGAGTGTTCTTGTTCAAACCCCACATACCTTAGATTGATAAACTTGGATGAAAAACTTACTTGAGACTCTTTTTTTGTACTCTTGACTGAGGGTTCTTGAAGCTTTTGACTTAGGAATCTTGAATCTTGACTTAATTTATAAAAACTATGGTGAACTCCTGAAATTCTTCAAAGAGGATTTGGATGATTAGGGTTTCGTTTTGAAGAGAATGAGGATTTTGGGAATAAAGAGCTTTGTAATACCATTGATTTTATGTTCTTCATGAATTGGAAGTAGGGTAATTGCCCAAAATACCCCACATTTAACCCGTAATATAAATGGAAAAATATAACTTGGAGTCCGATTTCATGGGCCATTGCGACGCACAACTATTGCAGAGGCTACTGGAAATTGACTATTGGGAATTGGGGTCCTCCACATCTCGCCACCATCACAGAGCCCCACTGGAATTTGATGAATGATGATACGAGAAAGACAAAAGAAGACTCAAAAACTACTCAAAACAGTCCACAAATCAACTAGAACCCGAGGACCCCTTTGACAGCAACTTTCGGCCAACAATAGCAACACAAGGATTACAAGATACAAGGTGTATTTTAACACCACAACAGCAACAATTACACAAGATGAAACAAGTCATGGATTCAACACAAACACAAGGGAAATTGCCTAGAAAATAAAGATAGATAGTGAGACCAAGATTATTACAAGATTAAGAACCAAGTGTATTTCAACACTAACCCCTAATGAATGTAACAATCAAAACCACACTCTTATGGTGACCACCAAGGGAATGAACTCACCTCAAGATCTACCATTTCCAAGCGAAGATCAATATTGGCTTTTCCAACCCCTATGCTAAGGATGGCCTTTCCAAGCCCTACAACTAAGGGTGTTACACTCTCAAAAGAGAGAAAATATGTCTTTCAATTCTTCATCATTCAAAATCTCCAAAGAAATGAGCTAAAATGACCTATTTATAGTGTATTACAAAAAAAGATAAAAAGACCACGTTGCCCTTAATGATAGGTGCGGCCATGGTGTGTAAATACACCACGTGTAATGTCCAAAATGCCCTTAATTAATTTCAAAAACCGTGAGTCCTCAATCTTAAATGCTCCAAGCAATCTTCCACACGCGAGATTGCTTTAAGTTATGCTCAAAACGGGTCCTCCATGCATGTTCTTGTATTCTCGAGGAAACCAAGTCTTAAGCCTTTACGCGTTGGCCTTCAAAGTTTGTCATCAAAAGCTAAGGTGGCCATTTGACTCGTATCATACTCCCTATCTTGAAAAGGATTCGACCTCGAATCCAAACCTTTTAAAACCAAAGAAAGGACACACAAATACAAACTCCTCATGGAATAAGGGTTAGGGTTAGCATGACAAATCACCTCAACATTCTAAGGTTGCACATATTTAGAATATAACCAAGGATCCCTTGAACTAAATATTAAATAATTAATGAAAAATGCACAAAGGATTTGGTTATGGAATTTACCAAAAGTGATACTTTGCTTTACAAGTAAACCAAGCAACAAGTTGGGTGCCCCATTATCATAAAATCTATATTTGGCACCGGGTTCAAACGGGAAGAGTGGCCATAGACACAGGTCTAGACAACACTCCTCTTTCTCGTGGTCTCTACCTAGACTAAATGGCGTACTCTCTACAATAGCATACATATTATCCAAAGCAAATAGAGAGTAGAGAAAGGTTGACTCAAGTAAACTTCTACTAAGGTGCCCTCATGTGTGTACTCACTACTAGTTTCAAAATCATCACCATGAGTACTCTCAACAATAAAATCACACAAAGTAGAAGGAGAAGTAGTTTCCAAGACTGTACATCCCTTACCCTTAAGAGTACTTTCATCTTCCAAGAACTGATTACCATCTTTAGTAGAAATGTTGTCACACCATAGTGGGTTAGCATATCGGCTATAGCTTCTAAGGCAAGCTATACTGCTATGGGAAAGACAAGAGAAGGCTCAAAAACTACTCAAAATAGTCCACAAATCAACTAGAACCCGAGGACCCCTTTGAGAGAAACTTTTAGCCAACAAAACAACACAAGTATTACAAGATACAAGGTGTATTTTAACACCAAAACAGCAACAATGACACAAGATGAAACAAGTCACGGATTCAACACAAACACAAGGAAAATTGCATAGAAAATAAAGATAGATAGTGAGACCAAGATTACTACAAGATTAAAAACCAAGTGTATTTCAACACTAACCCCTAATGAATGTAACAATAAAACCCACACTCTTACGGTGACCTCCAAGGAAATGAACTCACCTCAAGATCTACCATTTCTAAGCAAAGATCAATATTGGCCTTTCCAAGCCCTATGCTAAGGATGGCTTTTCCAAGACCTACAACTAAGGGTGTTACACTCTCAAAAGAGAGAAAATATGTCTTTCAATTCTTCATCATTCAAAATCTAGTGAAAATAAGACTAAGGGGGCCTATTTATAATATATTACAAATGAAGATAAAAAGACCACTTTGCCATTAATGAGAGGGGCAGCCATGGTGTGTAAATACACCATGTGTGATGTCCAAAATGCCCTTAATTAAGGTCCAAAACCGTGAGTCCTCAATCTTAAATGCATCAAGAAATCTTCCATAGGCGAGATTGCTTTAAGTTATGCTCAAAACGGGTCATCTATGTATGTTCTTGTATTCTCGAGGTGACCAAGTCTTGAGCCTCTATATGTTGGCCTCCAAAAATGTCATCAAAATATAAGATGGCCATTTGTCCCGTATCATCCTCCCCTTCTTGAAAAGGATTCGACCTCGAATCCAAACCTTGCAAAAGCAATGAGAGGACAAACAAATACAAACTCCTCATGGCATGAGGGTTAGGGTTAGCATAATAAATCATCTCAACATGCCAAGTTTTCACATATTTGCAATATAACCAAGAATCCTTTAAAACGAATATTAAAAACTCAATAAAAGATGTACAAAGGATTTGGTTATAGGATACATCAAGAGTGACACTTTGCTTGTCATGTAGACAAAGCAACAAGTTTGGTGTACCAACATCACCATTTCTAAATTTGGCACTGGGGTCAAATGGGAGAAGTGGCCATAGACACGGGTCTCGACAACACTTCCCTTTCCCGTGGTCTACACCCAAACTAAATGACATACTCTCTACAATAACATACATATCATCCAAAGCAAATAGAGAGTAGAGAAAGGTATCACTCAAATCGACTTCTACTAAGGTGCTCTCATGTGTGCTCTCACTACTAGTTTCCCAATAATCACCATGAGTACTCTCAATAATGAAATCACACAAAGTAAAAGAAAAAGTAGCTTCCGCAACTACACATTCCTTACCCTTAAGAGTACTCTCATCTTCCAAGAAGAGATTTTACACCATAGTGGTTAGCATATAGGCTATAGCTTCAAAGGAAAGCTATACCATTATTTTCACCACTAGGTTCATTAGGAGTGTTTAAACCATCTTCAAACAAGAAATTATACCTAAAAAGAGTGTGAGCTACCTCACGGACAGATTTGGAACAAGCAAGTTCCTCACTCTCTAAATGATCAATATCAAGTTTCAAGGATGTTTCAAACACAATATTACCCCAACAAGATCTCTCGGGTTTATTCTCACTTTGTGACCAACATTTTCAAATACTTCAGTCACTTAATTCCTATTAAGCACATCACACACATACTCAAGTGGTGGACAGTTTTCATAAACAAGTTGATCAACACCAATTACACAAGACGATGTACTTCCATTCAACATATAAGGCTTGAACACTAGGTGGACATAAATTGATCTCACAAGAGGAGTCAATTTCATCATCAATAGGATCAACTAGTGTATCCACACTCACAATATGTACATCATCAACAAGAGGCAAGGAATCATTAGACTCATAAATAAGTAAGCTACTACTCACACTCAATGGATTATTAGCCATACAATTATCATTTAGATGCCTTAAAGTGTAAGAGTTAGCTATTTTACCTTGACGATCTTGAGTAGACTCTTTATTGCCGTGAGGTGAAGGTCCTCCATAAGCTTGGGCAGCAACTTCCTTTTGAAATTGGTCGCCTTCGCTTGCCATGTTTGTACCTACATAAATGTCCACAGAAATAGAAGGACAACCAAAGTTAGCAAGGTTTGGTGGTAATCCCCTTACTTAAATCAACACAACCTCTTCTTTTTCCACTCTCGGATTACCACCTTTCACATCCTTACTCCTCTCAATCTTTTGTCTCTCATAATAATTCGAATTGGAGTAGGTAGGAACTTCTTTTTGTGGCCCGGGCAGAATGTACGTCTCGAGGCAATTTCCCCATCGGTCTCTTACAATATTAGGCCAATTTTGCATATTTGGAACTTTATGTTGTGCAAACCAATCGGCGCCCAAGCTCACATGACCATAGATTATGGTTAAAACATCACACCACACCTCCTCATGGTAATTAAATTGGGAAAAGACAACTTTTACCCTCTCGGTAACCTTAAACCTGTCCAAGAAGTATGGAACAAGTAAAGGCTCACAAAATAACCCCAAGTAATCAACCATGGATGGAACAATGTATTTTCTATATACCTATCATTTAACACAACGAGGCAGTCCGGTATCCCATAAATGGTCACCTTTCTGGAGTGTACACTCCTTCTTGAATCAACATTGTAAAGCATATGAGTACCCCTCGGTTTTGGAGATGTATAACCTCTTCTTCTCATTAGAAAACCTCCACTATATCTAATATAACCATTCACACTATATTGACCTTGATAAGAAGTGCTACAAGGTGGAGAATACTAATCTTCACACTCCTTACGTGTACTCTCATCATAGCTCTCATAAGCTTTGCGAACGAAAGGGTTATACCTACCACCAAATCTAGGTTAGGAGTGAGAATTGTAAGACTCCTCACATGCCCCAACGTCATCATAAGATCCATCTCGAGGTCCTACATTATCTCCAAAGTCACCATAAGCACTAGGTATTTTATTCACCTCATTTCTCCCCCAAAACAGTAATTTTAAAATCTGCCCAAGTTTTGATCATGACTATTTTCATAGCCTCCGCAATCTCCCTCAACTTCGTAGCCATAAAAACCCTTACTACAATCATAGTCTCCCATATTGTAGTCACAATAATCCCCGGCTATCGAAGACATGTTCCCCTTATATCACCTTTTGAACCTACAAAATGAACAAATAAGATTAGTAGTAAAAGCTTCTCACTAACACTCGTATGCACTCACCTTTGTGATTCTCACAATTGGAGCGGTGAATATTGAAAGTTGCTTATACTCCGGTAGTCAATAGGATGTCAATTCTACTTGGCGGCCGGAATAGATTCTTGTTTGATCGACTCAAGACACAAAAATAAAATTTACTTACGAACTTGAAACAAAGAAGTTACTACGAGTTAAAAATGAGAAAAGCACACAAATAACGAAGACACAAAGAAACAGATTCAATAATTAATCTATAACTAAGTAGGTGATTACTAGTTGTTAATTAATTCTAGAATCAAGACATGAAACTAATGAAACAATAAGATGAAACTAAGAATCTAAAATTTGAGCTCAAAAATATTGCATGAACAGTAGCAGTGATGATGTGGCAGCCACATATTGGTTCGGTTTTATCAAGTGGTTATTCTCAAAGGTTCAAGTCTTGGTTAAAAATTAATTTAGATTGGTGGAATTTGTTTTAGGAGGAAAAATAATTCTTGAAGCCTTTTCTTTTTTTCAAGTTTCAAATTTCAAGACTTGACTTTTTCTTGTACTTCTCCTTAAAACATGGGTCCTTAAATCATGGAAAAGTGGTTGAGAAGTAATATAAAGTCTTTTGGTAGTTGAGGGTCTTTCAAGACTAACAAGTACATACACCTTTTTCCTTCACCTTTTAGGATCTAACATTCACTTTATGTTTTAACAATATATGAAGGAAGATGAAGAACTTCAAGAACAACAATAACCATACCAAGAACAATAACAACAATCTTCAAGAACAACAACAATTCCAACGGCCAACTCCAATCCACATTAATAATATCTCCAACACTTGGCCAAGACAACTACAACTTCCAGAAAATGGTTCTCAAGCCACCAAGTAACAACAATATCATGTGGTCAAGTTTAGAACATCAAGGAGAAACCACACGGCCAAAACAGTCCACCACAACAATGGTCAACAACAATGGGCCAAGCTTATGTTCACAACAACTTTTAACAAGTTCAAGCTCAAGTTTAGATCTAGACTCAAAGTGTTAGTGGAATAGAAAAATAACACTAGAAACAACAAAACAAACAAGAACACTACTAGATCTAGTCACACAACAAATAAATCTCAGCCAAGACACAACAAGAACACAATTTTGGCCAAGAACACATACACGGATAGATTGTTATTTTTCTAGAAATTTCAGTTTTCTATTTTTTTTTCAAGTCTCAAGTCCAAGATTGATCTTGTTAGAACAAAATTAATGATGGCTTTGATACCAAATGATACGAGAAAGACAAGAGAAGACTCAAAAACTACTCAAAAAAGTCCACAAATCAACTAGAACCCGAGGACCCCTTTGAGAGCAACTTTCGGCCAATAATAACAACACAAGGATTACAAGATACAAGGTGTATTTTAACACCACAACAGTAACAATGACACAAGATGAAACAAGTCACAAATTCAACACAAAACAAGGAAAATTGCATAGAAAATAAAGATAGATAGTGAGACCAAGATTATTACAAGATTAAGAACCAAGTGTATTTCAACACTAACCCCTAATGAATGTAACAATCAAAACCACACTCTTACGGTGACCACCAAGGGAATGAACTCACCTCAAGATCTACCATTTTCAAGCAAAGATCAATATTGGCTTTTCCAAGCCCTATGCTAAGGATGGCTTTTCCAAGCCCTACAACTAAGGGTGTTACACTCTCAAAAGAGAGAAAATATGTCTTTCAATTCTTCATCATTCAAAATCTCCAAAGAAATGAGCTAAAATAACCTATTTATAGTGTATTACAAAAGAAGACTAAAAGACCACTTTGCCCTTAATGATAGGTGCGGCCATGGTGTTTAAATACACCATGTGTAGTGTCCAAAATGCCCTTAATTAAGGTCCTAAACCATGAGTCCTCAATCTAAAATGCTCCAAGAAATCTTCCACACGCGAGATTGCTTTAAGTTATGCTCAAAATAGGTCCTCCATGCATGTTCTTGTATTCTTGAGGTGACCAAGTCTTGAGCCTTTACGTGTTGGCCTTAAAAAATGTCATCAAAAGCTAAGGTGGCTATTTGACGTGTATTAAATGATAATTAAACCCTCTCCGCGATGTGCTAAACACCAAAATGATGGTGTTTTACGACTAGAACTTAAATTAGCCATAACTTCTTACTCGATTATCGTATTTAGGTAAATCTTATATCATTGAAAAGCTAATTCAATTTTTCACATGATAAAAAGTCAAAATTAGGAAGATTCTTTACTATTTTAAAACATTAATCACTTAGAAAGTCATTCCTTAACCTTCTATAGACGATACTAGACTTAAAGAAAGTTCATGGTACTACACCATTACCTTCCTACTCCACATTAGATTCTCCTCCTTGATTCCAGGGGTTTAAGGTAAATCATTTTGGGCAAATAAGTAAGAGTCATGGTTCACAAGTAGTGGGGTATCGAGAGCAAGGAGGTGTAAGCAAATCAAGGCTTCCTAGATAGATTTGTAAGCATTATAGTAGAAATAATTTAGGTGCATGTTTGTTTGGGATAGATTTTTCTTATTGGTATGACATACCGGGACACATAATGAGAGATTGCCCAAAAAAGGGCATGACTGATATGGCACGACCTACTGGATCTACTATTGCATCATCATTCTTGGCTCTTTCTTTTGGTAGAGGTCAGAAGATGCCTACTGGTTGTGGTAGGGTTATTAAAAGAGATAATTCTAGTGGTTTTCAGAATTGTACATATGCTCTAGTGGGTCGACAAAATTTGGAGGCTTCTTCTGACGTGGTTATAGGTACATTGTCCATCTTATCACATACGGTATATGCATTAATTTATCCAGGTTCTACATTATCATATGTCACTCCATTAATTGTTGGAAAGTTCAAAAGAACACCAGAATCAATAGCTAAGCCATTTGAAGTATCTATACCAATTGGCAAATCTATTATAGCTAGAAGAGTTTATCATAATTGTATAGTAATTATTTGTAATCGTAATACATTGGCCGACCTTGTGGAGTTTGAAATGGTAGATTTTAATATTATAATGGTTATGGATTGGTTGTCTTCTTGTTATACCATAGTGAATTACTGAGCCAAGAGGGTATATTTCTATTTTCCAAAAAAAGAATAGTCCCTGAGTGGAGGGGTAATATTGGGGAACCAAGGGGTAAGTTTATTTCTTATATTAAGGCAAAGAAGATGATGCCTAAAAGATACATATGTCTCTTGTAAGGGTGAAAGATATAGAGGTGGAGTCACCGACTCTTCAATCCATTTCAATGGTGAATGAATTTCTTGATATATTTCCTGACGAACTTTCAGGTTTACCTCTAGAATAAGAAGTAGAGTTTGGTATTGATATTATCCTAGGTACTTAACCAATTTCTATTCCCCCATATAGAATGGTCCCTGTAGAATTATGTGAACTAAAGGAAAATTAAAAGATTTGTTGGAAAAGGGTATCATAAGGCCTAGTATATCTCCTTTGGGTGCACCTGTGTTATTTGTATGTAAGAAAGATGGCATGTTGAGAATGTGTATTGATTACTGACAATTGAATATGGTGAAAATTAAGGACAATATCCCCTTCCAAGAATTGATGATTTGTTTGATCAGTTACAAGGTGCTAAGTGTTTCTCAAAGATTGACTTGAGGTCAGGTTATCACCAACTGAGAGTGAAGGAGAAATATATACCTAAAACGGCTTTTCAAATGCGATATGGTCATTTTGAGTTATTAGTTATGTCATTTGGGCTAATAAATGCGCCAATATCTTTCAAGGATTTGATGAATAGAGTGTTTAAGCCATTCTTGGATGTATTTGTTATTGTATTTATAGATGATATTCTAGTGTATTCAGGATCAAAAGAAGACTATTCTAATCATTTATGACAGGTGTTACAAATCCTTCATCATCGTAAGTTGTATGTGAAGTTCTCCAAATATGAGTTTTGGTTAAAATCAATAGCATTATTGGGTCATATAGTATCCGATGAAGGAATAAGATTGATTCTCAAAAGACAGAGGCAGTGAAGAACTAGCCAAGACCCACAACACCTATGAAGGCTCTAGTTTCCTAGGCTTGGCAGGTTATTATAGAAGGTTAGTTAAGGGGTTTTCTTCCATTTCTGCACCTTTTAATAAAGCTAACACATAAAAAGTAAGCCAAGTTTCAATGGAATGAAACTTGTGAAAGAAGTTTTCAAGATTTAAAGAGTAAGTTGACTTCTACATCTATATTGGTACTTCTAGAAGGCACGGAAGGCTATATAGTATATTGTAATACTTTAGGAGTTGGATTAGGATGTGCTTTGATGCAACATGGTAAAGTAATAGCTTAAACCTTAAGACAGTTGTATCCATATAAGAAGAATTATCCAACATATGATGCCAGTGGCAGTTATATCTGCTTTACAAATATGGTGCCACTACTTGTATAGGGTTCATTCTGATATATATACCGACCACAAGAGTTTGCCGTATCTCTTTAACCAGAGGGACCTAAATTTGAGGCAACAAAGGTGGTTTGAGCTATTAAAAGACTATGATGTTGATGATATCTTATATCATTTGAGGAAAGAAAATATGTAGCGATGCACTAAGTTGTAAGGTGATGGCAAGTAATTATAGGCATCCCATGGAAAGGCAAGGGATAACTAAGGATCTTTTCCAATTAGCTAGCTTGGGGGTTTGCCTTCTTGAATCTTCAGCCAAATGGGTTATTGTGCAAACTGCAGCAGAATCCTCATTAGTAGCCAAAGCTCAAGAGAAGTAATACATAGATCCTATTCATTTATAGCTTAAGGAGAATTTCAATAAGGTATGAACAAAGGCATTTGAGCTTACAGAATAGGGAATACTTCGGTTCCAAAATAGATTGTGTGTGCCTAATATAGATGGGCTAAGAAAATGGATTACGATAGAGGCGTATCATTCAAGATATTCTATTCATCTTGGGTCAACTAAAATGTATTAGTATTTGAAAGAGGTGTATTAGTAGTGTGACATGAAGAAGAATATTGCAAAATTTGTAGCTGAATGTCCAAATTATCAACAAGTTAAGGTAGAACCCCAAAAGCCAGAAGGTTATATGCACCTTATGGAGCTCCCTACTTGGAACTGGGATATGATCAACATTTATTTCATCACTAGTTTACCTCAATCCCCTCAAAAGTTTGAATCTATATGGGTAATAGTTGATAGACTTACTAAATTAGCATATTTCCTACCGGTTAAATCTACTTACACGGCTGAAGAGTATGCAAAATTATATATTAAAGAGATAGTTTGGCTATATGGAGTCCCAATCTCTATTATATCTGATAGGGGAGCTCAATTTACCACATAATTTTGGAGGTCATTTCAGAAGAGTTTGGGGACACAAGTGAATTTAAGCACAACTTTTCACCCTCAAATAGATGGCCAGACAAAATGTAGAATCCAAACACTAGAGGATATGTTGTGAGCTTGTGTATTAACTTCAAAGGTAGTTGAGATGATCATTTGCCACTTATTGAGTTGTCAAACAATAATAGTTATCACTTGAGTATCAAAATGGCACCTTATGAAGCTTTAGATGGCAGAAACTGTAGATCACTAATCGGTTGGTTTGAGGTGGGTAAAACTACCTTATTTGGGCCAGATTTTGTTCATCAAGATATAGGAAAAGTTAAGGTGATACAACAATGGTTAGAAATAGCTCAAAGCTAACATAAATCATGTGCAGATATTAAAAGAAGAGGGTTAGAGTTTTCTCTAGGAGATTGAGTATTCTTGAAGGTGTCACCAATGAAAGGGGTAATGAGGTTTGGTAAAAAGGGAAAACTAAGTCCCCGCTATATAAGGCCATATAAAATTATTCAAAGATTTGGCTAGGTGGCATATGAGTTAGACCTACCCCAGCAGGTTTCAATGGTGCATCCGGTGTTTCATGTCTCAATTCTTTGAAAGTACATAGGAGATCCATCTTATATTACTCCTACTAAAGATGTACAGGTTATAGAAGAACTCACCTATGAAGAAGTGCCTACTGCTATAATAGATCGGCAAGTTAAGAAGTTAAGAAATAAAGAAGTAGCTTCAGTAAAAGTGCTTTGGAGGAACCCGCAAGTAGAAGAAATCACATGGCAAACCGAAGAAGCAATGAAGTCAAAGTACCCTCATTTATTCAAATCTAAAGACAAGGTCCAAGGATGATGCTTTGGGGCATTAATAAGTAAGTGTAAATACGTAATTGTTATCTGGATAACAGTGAGTTTAAACTTAGTCTTATATTATTTTAGGCTATCTAGTTATGCTAGCATTCGAGGATGAATATTTCTAAAGGGAGGAGAATGTAACACCCTATATTCTACTTGTACTAGTTCTACTTATGTGGAACTTGATATAGACTTATGGGATAGGTAATGGGCTAATTTAAGGCCCTAAACTAAGTAAAATAATTGTTACATAGAATGAGCAGCCCAATACCAAATCTGTCCGATAAGCCCAATACGTTAAAGGCCCATTTTAGACTTGAATAAAGCAAGTAGGTGCATCACCTACTTCGAAATTTGTAACAACCTAAGAAAAGTAGGTGAATCACCTACTAAGACTCCCTTGATCAGCTTATTGGGCCAAGTACACTGCCACCTACTTAAATTAATTCTGGCCCAAATTAAATAAGAGAAAAAGGAGGAAAATGGGAAGCCAAAGCCCAATAGTTTTTAATCCACAAAGGCCCAACAAAATGTCCAAGAAAGTCGGCCAAGATCAACTCCTTTTAAAGGGATTAAAACCAGTTCCTTTAGCTCATTTTAACTTAGATAAAAACAACTTTCTAGGTTTTCTCTATTGTTCTCTCTTAGCTGTACAACAGCCCTATAATTCCACTAGGGTTCTTGGAATTTACCTTCCTTCTGATGCAAGTGCTAAGTCCTCAAGACCTTTTACACGTAGCCAAGCCAAGGAATCACAACAACTTCAATCATTGTTCATACAATTGAAGGCGTGTGAAGGTGTAATGCATCCGACCAAAGGAGGTTACTTGCTGATTTTTGAAGAAGTGCATTGAAAGAACTACTTTTCTACACCTCATGGGAGTCTATTGGGAGGGGTTTGGTGGACTTTTCACACTTAAAGTCCAAACTCAAGAGGCACCTCTTTTAGGGCCTCATTAAGGGCATTTGAGTCTTTATTCATGTAATAGTATAAATAGGCATTTTACTTCTCTTTTCATTAGACTTTTGATGAAATTGAACCTTCTTCTATATTGTAGTTTTAGATTTGTAGAGAGAGAGAGTAGAATTTGAAAATTGTTCCAAGAACATTTGAAGTTAGGGTTTCACTTGTTTTGGATAATTTGGCAAGAAAGGTGTACTTGAGGAAGAGTGTTTCCTTTGGGTCACCTAAGAGGAAGGTTTGAACTCTTATTTGTGAGGCGTGTTGAAGATTTTGAAACATCTTCTAGCACTAATCATTGAATAGGAGTAAGGGTCTTTCTATCTATCCTTTAATTACAAGCATTCTTCTTCTTCAGCTCCATTCTAAGTGTTGTTTTCTCTTTATTTGGTTGCTGGAATTTGCATCTTAGTAGCCAATTTCGTGTGTTTGGTAGTCTTTAGGCTATCATTTGGTATCAAATCCTTGGTTAGGGTTGTTCCAACATCCCTAAATCTTGGTTTTAGTGTTCTTATATAGAAAATCTCATCAAAAAAGAGTCCAAAATCAGAAAATACCAAAAAAAAAAAATTGTGTGTTGTCTTGTGTGTTTGTTGTAGATCTGAATTTTTCAAGTTAGATCTACAAGTTCTTGTTATTTTTTGAAGGTTTATAGTGCTAGATCCTTTCTCTCTAGCACATAGGGAGTCTAGATCTACTTTTAGATTGAAGTTTGGTTGAGTTTGAGCTAAGAACCTCCATGAACATGGTGTTTTGAAGCTTTTGTGCTAGATCTGAAATTTACCCTTGTGATTTAGGCGTGTTTGGTGACTGATTTTTGGTTGGTTGAAGTTGTTTTGGGCTAAGGAACCTAGATCTTCAAAAAAATTCAGATTTGGAGTTCATTTGCTAGGTGGTCAAACTTGGTCAATGCTTGAATATTCATCTTGTTCATCCATGATCTTCATAACTTAGTGAAGAAGGATATGCAAAGTTCTTGTTTGATCCAAAAAGGGGGGAAAAGAGAGTGAAAAGGTTGTTTGTCCAAAAGCATATTAAAAGAATATTCCATTCTTCCAAAAAGGAAGAGGGGACAAGGGGACAACAAAGTACAATTGCAAGTACAAAGGGGGGACCAATTCATTTCTCATCCATTTTAAAACTTGAAAAGGCTTCAATCTTGAAATTTTTCCCTCCGAAACCGAAATCTCTTCCTTCCTAAGGGGTGTTTAGCCGAAAATAAGTTGGAAAAAAATTTGGAATTTCAAAAAAAAGTGACAACCAACCACGTAGTGCCACGTCATCACTTGTGCTCAACCAAAATTCACCTTTAAATTTAGATTTTCTAGTTTCTATTTGTTGTTTCTAGTTTCTTTTGTGTTAATTCTATAACTATTAGCAAGCTAGTAAGTACCTACTAGATTGATAATTAGTCTTGAGTCCGTTTATTTCGTGTCTTTGGTTTTTTTTTTGGGGTATTTTTCTCGTTTTTAAGTCATAGTATTTTGTTGGTTCAAGTTCGTGCATCACTTATCTTAAGTCATTTCAAACGGAGATCCATTCCGATTCAAAGCTTATCACCTCTCAAGTAACTTGCCAAGTATTGCTGGTTCTCCAACACTTGTGAAGCCAAGTGTGAGGTGAGGTTGAGTGTGAGTGAGGTGAGGCTTTTGAACTAACCCGTTTGTTCATTTTGTAGGTTATTTTGCTTGCTGTTTTTGCACTTCCTAGGTACATTTTCCATGGAAGCCGAAGGTACTACTTCCCAACCTTTGGGAAATGATGTTATGAGAGCTTTGATGGCCCAAATGGAGGCCTTGAGTCGAGAAATAAAGATTGGAAATAATGCTGTAAGGAGTGAATTGGATACAATGAGGGGTGAGATTTCCACTTTTAGTGGAAGGCTTGATTATGTTGAAAGTAGAAGGAACTCACAACCTTCTACTCCTAATCCCTACCATGCGTCCTCTAGTGTCCAAGACAATAACTCTTCCATGACTATTACCCCCGAAACTCTCCACCAAATGCTTAATCCTCCAAGAGCTTCACAAAACCAGCCACTAAACCTACCCCAAACCTCTCCTAACTGAACCCTACAAAGACCACTACATTCCCAAATGAACCAAGTCCAACAATAGGGACTTGGAACCCAAAATCCACCACCAAATATGAACCAAATACCTCCCCAAAACACCACCTACCAAATGCCAAATCCCATGGACCAAACGACCATTCACACGTAGCCAAGCTCGGGAGTTACAAAAACTCCAAGCCTTGTTCATGCAAATGGCCATTTGTGAGTTGATGATTGTTCCACCTAATGGTATAAATGTTTTTAAGTGTGAAGAGGGGCCTTGAAGTGTAATAAACTTACACTCCAAGGCCACCCTATGGAAAGGCAATCTGGTCATTTTTTCCTTCATTTATGGTGTAATATAAATAGACAATATTAGGATTATTTGGAAGCTAGTTCTTTCATAATATTTTGAGACATAAACACTTATAATATTGAGGAACTTCTCACTCTTCAATTGGAGAAGCCCCAAATCTGAAAACTCACAAGTAGAGTGATACTTGTTTTGTATCTTGGCTAGAAACAAGCATCTTGTGGTCATAGAGTTCCTCTTGGTCCAAGTAATAACTTGGTGTTAATATTCTTTAGTCTTAGGGTCCTCTCTTGTTGTTAGGGTTCTTAGGCTTGAATATTACATATCAAGTTACTATCTTCTTGTAATCTTGTTAAGATTGTGTTTGTAATCTTGAAGTCTAGTGAAGCCGTGTGGGGCTCTTTCAATTCACTAGCACCTTGTTGACTTGCTGGTTCTTGCTGAAAACTTCATCATCTTGTTCTAAAAATGTGATTCTTAAAGCCTAGTGAAGCCGTGTGTGGCCTATTTTGATTCACTAGCACTTGTTGTTCAACTTGTTGTTTTTGGTGTTAGTTTGTTCATCTTGTGTTCTTGTTGGATTCTTGCATTGTGAACTTGATATTATATCATTTGGTATCAAATCAAGGCTGGTTGTGTTCCTACACTACCAATCTTGGGCTCTCTTGGACGAAAATTCAAAAAAAAAATTGTTGAAATCTGAAAATTCCAGAAAAAGAAAAAAAGAAATCTGTCCATCTTGTTGTCATGGCCAAGATTGGTGTTTGTGTGTTTAGATCTAGGTGTTATTTTAATTTTTAGTGTGTTTCTAGTGTTGATTTCTTTCTCACCAACACTAAGAGTGTCTAGATCTAAAGGTGAGCTTATAATATTGACCATTGTTGTGGCAACTTGAAGTGGGCCGTAGGTTGTACCTTGTTGATGACAATTAGTGGTTTTGTGCTGTGTTCTTGAAGAATTTGATATTGTGTTCTTGAAGATTGTTGTGGTGTTGATACAATAATAATGGCCGCCTTAGCTTTTGACGACATCATTCAAAGTCACTATGTGAAAATCAAGCATTGGTCACATGGAGGGCATAGGATCATACTTGGAGGGGACATTTTGAGCCTACCATTGATCAAACTCAAGTGTGGAAGATTTCTTGGAGCCTTGAAGACTTAAGGACTCTCGGGTTTGGACCACTTTTGTTGGTTCACAATTTTGGTTCCCTTTACTAAGGGCATTTTGGTCACTTAGCTTTAAGGGTATTTTGGACAATTCACACCAAGGCCACCCTTGGTCATTTTGGGTAATGTGGTCTTTTTGTATAATTTTTAAATATACTATAAGTAGTACATTTTAAGTCTTTTTTCTGGAGTTTGGATGAAAAGATGAAAGATTGAAACATTAAAAATCCTCTCACTTGATAGTAGAACACTTAGTCTTAGTAAGGGCTTGGAAAAGCTAGTATTGGTCTTTGCTTGAAAACGGTGGATCTTGAGGTGAGTTGATTCCCTTGGCGGTCACCGTAAGAGTGTGGTTTTGATTATTACATTCATTCAGAGTTTTTGACTTAAATACACTCTTTAGTTCTTAATCTTGTAATAATCTTGGTCTCACTATCTATCCTTTACTTTTGTTGTTGTCATCTTGTGTAGTGGACTGTTTTGAGTCCTTTATTGAATCCAAAACTTGTATTATTGTTATTCATCTTGTTCCTCACATTTTGTAGCTTTTTTTTTGTGGTATGTATCTTGTATTTTTCTTGTTGATAGCGAATCCGAGAGTTGTCTCCATCTTGGTCCTCAGATCCTTAAGATTGGGCACTGATTTGGAGTGCGTTTCGTGTTTCTCTTGTCATTCCCGTATCATTTGGTATCAAAGCATGGATTGATCTTGTTCCTACAAGATCAAATCTAGGGATAGCTCACTTGAAAAACCAAAAAAATAAAAAGTTGAAATCTGAAAATTCCAGAAAAATAGCAATCTGTCCATTTTGTGTTCTTGGCTGAAAATTGTGTTCTTATGGTGTTATTGGCCGAGATTTACTCTTGAGTCTAGGTATAGGAGTCTTTTATTTGTCTTGTGTGTTTGTGGTGTTATTTTTGTTCTTCACTAACACTTTGAGTCAATCTAGATTTGAGCTTTAAAGATTGATGTTATTGTGAACAAGTAAGGCCGTGTGGTAGATATTGTTGTTGAGAAACTTGACTTGTCCATATGTGTGGTTGTTGTTGTTGAAAAGAGTATTGTTGTTGTTCTTGAATTTATTCACAACCTTCATCTCTTGTTTAAAAAAAAAACTGAAATGCAACACTAAAGAGACTTGGCCATTGTTGGTGGTTTTGTAGTCTTAACCATGTGAAAACATTGTTGTCTTAGAGTGGGCCGTGTGGTTGTATTGTGGATATTGGTAGTTATTTTTTATTGTTCTTGGAGATGTTGAAGTATTCTTGATGTTATTCCCAACCTTCATACCTTTTTAAAATAAAGTGAATGCTAGATCTATAAAGGTGAAGGGGAAAATGTGAAGAATTGTCAGTCTTGAAAGACCCCCTGATACGAGAAATACAAGGGAGCACGAAACACACTCCAAATCAGTCCACTAATCTTAAGGATTCGAGGACAAAGATGGACAACACACTCGGATTCACTACCAACAACAAGAATACAAGATACAAGGGTGTATTTCAACACCAAAACAGCTATAAAATGTGATGTCCAATATCAACAAAAATAACACAAGTTTTGGATTCAATTAATGACCCAAAACAATCCACTACACAAGATAAGAACAACAAAAGTAAAGGATATATAGTGAGACCAAGATTATTACAAGCTTAAGAACTAAAGAGTGTATTAAACTCAAAAACTCCTAATGAATGTAATAATCAAAACCACACTCTTACGGTAACCGCCAAGAGAATCACTCAACTCAAGATCCACCGTTTTCAAGCAAATAACAATATTGGCTTTTCCAAGCCCTAACTAAGAACTATACTAAGGTGTTTCACTCTCCAAAGAGAGAATAAGTCTTTCAAATGTTCATCATTCATTAACTAGTGAAAATAAGACTAAAGGGGCCTATTTATAATATATTACAAATGAAGATAAAAAGACCACTTTGCCCATATTGAGAGGGGCTACCATGGTGTGTAAATACACCATATATAATGTATTAAATACCCTCAATGAAGGGGCAGCCAAGGTATGTTATAACTTGAATTAATGGCGACTTTTCAATGCTCTCAAAAACCGAGTATGGTTCATACTTCAAAGTTTGTCGCTCTCGAGTTAGCATCAATGTAAGAAACCAAGCAACCTTCTACACATGATGATACAAGAATGACAAGGGAAGCACGAAACACACTCCAAATCAGTCCACAATCTTAAGGATCCGAGGACCAAGATGGAGACCCCTCTCGAATTCGCTATCAACAACAAGAATACAAGATACAATGGTGTATATAACACCAAAAAACAACTACAAAAAGTGAGGAACAAGATGAATAACAATAACATAAGTTTCAAATTTAATAAAGGACCCAAAATAGTCCACTACACATGATGATAACAACAAAAGTAAAGGATAGATAGTGAGACCAAGATTATTACAAGATTAAGAACTAAAGAGTGTATTAAACTTTAAAAACCCTAGTGAATGTAATAATCAAAACCACACTTTTACGGTGACCACCAAGGGAATCAACTCACCTCAAAATCCACCGTTTCCAAGCAAAGATCAATACTAGCTTTTCCAAGCCCTAACTAAGACTAAGTGTTCTACTCTCAAGAGAGAGGATTTTTAATGTTTCAATCTTTCATATTTTCATCCAAACTAGTGAAAATAAGAGTAAAGGGGGCTATTTATAATATATTACAAATGAAGATAAAAAGACCACTTTTCCCTTAATGAGAGGGGCTACCATGGTGTGTAAATACACCATATGTAATGTTTATAAAATACCCTTAATAAAGGGGCAACCAAGGTATGTTATAACTTGAATGAATGGCACCTTTTCAATGCTCTCAAAAATCGAGTATGGTTCATACTTCAAGGCTTGTGGTTCTTGGGTTAGCATCAATGTAAGCAACCAAGAAACCTTCCACACACGAGATTGCTTTAAGTCATGCTCAAAATGATCCTTCCTTGCGTATACTTGTGCTCTCGGGGTGACCAAGTCTTGAGCCTTTTCGTGTTGGCCTTCAAAGATGTCATCAAAAGCTAAGGTGGCCATTTGACTCGTATCATCCTCCCCATCTTGAAAAGGATTCGACCTCGAATCCAAATCTTGCAAAACGAAAGAAAGGACACACAAATACAAACTCCTCATGGAATGAGGGTTAGGGTTAGCACGACAAATCACCTCAACATTCCAAGGTGGCACATATTTAGAATATAACCAAGGATCCCTTGAACTAAATATTAAATAATTAATGATAAATGCACAAAGGGTTTGGTTATGGAATTTATCAAAAGTGATACTTTGCTTTTCATGTAAACCAAGCAACAAGTTGGGTGCCCCCATAATCATAAAATCTATATTTGGCATCGGGGTCAAATGGGAAGAGTGGCCATAGACACGGGTCTAGACAACACTCCCCTTTCCCATGGTCTCTCCCCAAACTATATGGCGTAGTCTTGACACTAGCATATATATTATCCCAAGCAAATAGAGAGTAGAGGAAGGTATCACTCAAGTCAACTTCTACTAAGGTGCCCTCATGTGTGTACTCACTACTAGTTTCACAATCATCACCATGAGTACTCTCAACAATAAAATCACACAAAGTAGAAGGAGAAGTAGTTTTCAAGACTACACAACGCTTACCCTTAAGAGTACTTTCATCTTCCAAGAAGTGATTTCCATATTTAGTAGAAATGTTGTCACACCATAGTGGGTTAGCATATCGGCTATAGCTTCTAAGGCAAGCTATACCATCATTTTCACCACTAGGTTCATTAGGAGTAGTTATATCATCTTCAAACAAGACATTATACCTCAAGAGAGCATCATCTATTTCATGGGCAGATTTTTAACAAACATATTTATCACTCTCTAAAAGATCGATATCAAGTTTCAAAGAGATTTCAAGTGTAAGATTATCCCAAGAATAGCTCTCGAGTTTACTGCTATTCCTTTGATCAACATTTTTAACATCATCACACACTTGAGGTTCATTAATTACACACATCCTCAAGTGATGGGTAATTTTCACACATAAGTTGATCAACACAAATTTCAGAAGATAATGTACTTTTATTCTAAATAATGTTTTCAACACTAGGTGGACATAAATCGATCTTACAAGAAGAGTCAATTCGGTTATCAATAGG
This sequence comes from Capsicum annuum, assembly GCF_002878395.1. Lineage (NCBI taxonomy): Eukaryota > Viridiplantae > Streptophyta > Magnoliopsida > Solanales > Solanaceae > Capsicum > Capsicum annuum. The sequence continues at coordinate 102,545,844 of NC_061115.1, read as the reverse complement.
ATCAACTAATGTATCCACACTCACAATATGTACATCATCATCAAGTGGAAAAGAAACAATAGAATCACATATAGGCAAGCTACAATTCACACTCAATGGGCTACTAGCCACACAATTATCATTCACATGTACAAAACTGTAAGAGCTAACCATTTTACCTTGAAGTCCTGGAGTAGATTCTTATTTGTCATGGTGTGAAGGTCCTCCAAAAGCTTGGGCAGCAACTTCCTTTTTGATATGGGAAAGACAAGGGAAGCAGGAAACAAACACCAAATTAGTCCACTAATCTTAAGGATTCGAGGACCAAGATGTAGACCACACTCGGATTCGCTACCAACAACAAGAATACAAGATACAAGAGTATATTTTAATACCAAAACAGCTACAAAATGTTATGAACAAGATGAACAATAATACAAGTTTTGGATTCAACGAAGACCCCAAAACAGTCCACTACACAAGACATACACGATTTGCAAGAAATTAAGATAGATAGTGAGACCAAGATTATTACAAGATTAAGAACCAAGTGTATTTCAACACTAAACCCTAATGAATGTAACAATCAAAACCACACTCTTACGGTGACCACCAAGGGAATGAACTCACCTCAAGATCTATCATTTCCAAGCAAAGATCAATATTGGCTTTTCCAAGCCTTATGATAAGGATGACTTTTCCAAGCCATACAACTAAGGGTGTTACACTCTTAAAAGCGAGAAACTTCATCATTCCAAATCTAGTGAAAATAAGACTAAGGGGGCTTATTTATAATATATTCCAAATGAAGATAAAAAGACCACTTTGCCCTTAATGAGAGGGGCGGCCATGGTGTGTAAATACACCATGTGTAATGTCCAAAACGCCCTTAATTAGTGTCCCAAACCGTGAGTCCTTAACCTTAAATGCTCCAAGAAATCTTCCACACGCGAGATTGCTTTAAGTTATGCTCCAAACAGGTCCTCAATGCATGTTCTTGTGTTCTCGAGGTAACCAAGTCTTGAGCCTCTATGTGTTGGCCTCCAAAAATGTCATCAAAAAATAAGATTGCCATTTGCCGCGTATTATCCTCCCCTTCTTGAAAAGGATTTAACCTCGAATCCAAACCTTTCAAAACCAAAAAGAGGACAAACAAATACAAACTCCTCATGGCATGAGGGTTAGGGTTAGCATAGCAAACCATATCAACATCCCAAGGTTACACATATTTGCAATATAACCAAGAATCCTTTGAAAGAAATATTAAAAACTCAATAAAAGATATACAAAGGATTTGGTTATAGGATATATCAAGAGTGACACTTTGCTTGTCATGTAGACCAAGTAGTAAGTTTGGTGCACTAACATCACCATTTTTAAATTTGGCGCCGGGGTCAAATGGGAAAAGTGGCCATAGACACGGGTCTCGACAACACTTCTCTTTCCCATGGTCTACAACCAAACTAAATGGCATACTCTCAATAATAACATACATATCATCCAAAGAAAATAGAGAGTAGAGAAAGGTATCACTCAAATCGACTTCTACTAAGGTGCTCTCATGTGTGTACTCACTACTAGTTTTCCAATAATCACCATGAGTACTCTCAATAATGAAATCACACAAAGTAGAAGAAGAAGTAGCTTCCGTAACTACACATTCCTTACCCTTAAGAGTACTCTCATCTTTCAAGAAGAGATTTCCCTCTTTAGGAGGAAAGTTGTCACACCATAGTGGGTTAGCATATAGGCTATAGCTTCCAAGGCAAGCTATACCATCATTTTCACCACTAGGTTCATTAGGAGTGTTTAAATCATCTTCAAACAAGACATTATACATAAAAAGAGTGTGATCTACCTCACGGACAGATTTGGAACAAGCAAGTTCCTCACTCTCTAAATGATCAATATCAAGTTTCAAGGATGTTTCCAACACAACATTACCCCAAGAAGAGCTCTCAGGTTCATTCTTACTTTGATCAATATTTTCAACATTATCACACACTTGAGGTTCATTAATTACATCATACACATCCTCAACTGATGGGTAATTTTCACACATAATTTGATCAACACAAATTTTAGAAGGTAATGTACTTTCATTCAACATAATGGTTTCAACACTAGGTGGACATAAATCGATCTTACAAGAAGAGTCTATTCGGTCATCAATAGGATCAACTAGTGTATCCACACTCACAACATGTACATCATCATCAAGTGGCAAAGAAACAATATACTCACATATAGGAAAGCTACAACTCACACTCAATGGGCTACTATCCACACAATTATCATTCACATGTACAAAAGTGTAAGAGTTTTCCATTTTACCTTGAAATCCTTGGTAGATTCTTCTTTGTCATGGTGTGAAGGTCCTCTAAAAGTTTGGGCAGCAACTTCCTTTTGCCATTGTTCTTCTTCGCTTGCATGTTGGTACCTACACAAGTGTTCTTAGAAATAGAAGGAAAACCAATGTTAGCATGGTTTAGTGGTAATCCTCTTACTTTTCTCCACACAACCTCTCCTTTTTCTACTCTCGGATTACCACCCTGCACTCTCTTATTCCTCTTAATCTTTTGTCTCTCATAATAATTCAGATTGGAGTAGGTAGGCATTCGTGGCTTGGGTAGCAAGTAAGTCATGAGGCGATTCGCCCATTGGTCTCTTATAATATTTGGCCAATTTTGCACATTTGGAACTCTATGTTCTGCAAACCAATCGGCACCTAAGCATACATGAGCGTATGTCAATGGAAGAATATCACACCACACCTCCTCATGGTATTCAAATTGGGAGAATACAACTTTAACCCTCTCGGTAACCTTAAATCCATCCAAGAAGTATGGAACAAGTAAAGGATCACGAAACAACCCCAAGTAGTCAACCATGGATAGAACGATGTAGTTTCTATAGTACCTATCATTTAGTACAACGAGGCAGCCCGGTATCCTACACATGGTCACCTTTCCAGAGTGTACACTCCTTCTTGGATCAACATTGTAAGGCATATAAGTACCCCTTGGTTTTGGAGATGCATACCCTCTTTTTCTCATTGGACAACCTCCACTAGAGCTAGTATAACCATTAGTACTATATAGACTTTGATAAGAAGTACTACAAGGTGGAGAATATGTATCTTCATACTCCTCACGTGTACTCTCATCATAGCTCTTATAAGCTTTGCGAACAAAAAGGGTTGTACCTAACACCAAATCTAGGTTCGGAGTAAGAAGTGTAAGACTTCTCACATGCCCCAACATCATCATAAGATCCATCACGAGGTCCTACAACATCTCCAAAGTTACCATAACCACTAGGCACTTCATTCACCTCACTTTCTCCCTTAAAATAGTAACTTTCAAATCTGCCCAAGTTTCGGTCATGGCTATTTTCATAGCCTCCACAATCTCCCTCAACTTCGTAGCCATAAAACCCCTCACTACAATCATAGTCTCCCATGTTGTAGTGACAATAATCCCCGGCTATCGAAGGCATATTCCCCTTATATCACCTTTTAAACCTACAAAATAAACAAACAAGATTAGTAGTAAAAACTTCTCACTAACACTTATATTCACTCACCTTTGTGATTCTCACAATTGGAGTGGCAAATATTGAAAGTTGCTTATACTCAGGTAGTCAATAGGATGTCAATTCTACTTGGTGGCCGGAATAGATTCTTGTTTGATCGACTCAAGACACAAAAATAAAATTTACTTATGAACTTGAAACAAAGAAGTTACTACGAGTTAAAAATGAAGAAAGCACACAAATAATGAAGACACGAAGAAACAAATTCAATAATTAACCTACAACTAAGTAGGTGATTACTAGTTGTTAATTAATTCTAGAATCAAGACATGAAACTAATGAAACAATAAAGTCTTGGTCAAAAAAAAATTAATTTAGATTGGTGGAATTTGTTTTAGGAGGGAAAATAAGTCTTGGAACCCAAGACTTGACTTTTTCTTGTACTTTTCCTTAAAATATGGATCCTTAAATCATGGAAAAGTGTTGGAAAGTGGTTGAGACTTGATTGATAGGTCCTTGTTGGTTGTAGTGTCTTTCAAGACTAACAAATAATACACCCTTTTCCTTCAGCTTTTTGGATTTAGCATTCACTTTATCTTCAACAATATATGAAGGTGATGAACATCAATAACAACAACAACAACACCAACAACTACAACAATAATCTTCAAGAACACAATTTTTCACACGGCCAACTCCAATCCACAATAACATTATCTCTAACACTTGGCCAAGACAACTACAAATTCAACAAGTTCAAGCTCAAGTTTAGATGTAGACTCAAAGTGTTAGTGGACAAGAAAACTAACACTAAAAACAACAAAACAAACAAGAACACTACTATATCTATACATACAACAAACAAATCTCGGCCAAGATACAACAAGAACGCAATTTTCCCCCAAGAACACAAAGGTGGCAGATTTGACTGTTTCTGGAATTTTCAGATTTCAGTTTTTTATTTTTTGTAGTTTTCAAGGTCTCAAGCCCATGATTGATCTTGTGGGAACAAAATCAAGCCATGATTTGATACCAAAGGGTATGGGAAAGACAAGGGAAGCACGAAACAAACACCAAATCAGTCCACTAATCTTAAGGATTCGAGGACCAAGATGGAGACCACACTCGGATTCGCTACCAACAACAAGAATACAAGATACAAGAGTATATTTTAACACCAAAACAGCTACAAAACGTTATGAACAAGATGAACAATAATAATACAAGTTTTGGATTCAACGAAGACCCCAAAACAGTCCACTACACAAACATACATGATTTGCAAGAAATTAAGATAGATAGTGAGACCAAGATTATTACAAGATTAAGAACCAAGTGTATTTCAACACTAAACCCTAATGAATGTAACAATCAAAACCACACTCTTACGGTGACCACCAAGGGAATGAACTCACCTCAAGATCTACCGTTTCTAAGCAAAGATCAATATTGGCTTTTCCAAGCCCTATGCTAAGGATGACTTTTCCAAGCCCTACAACTAAGGGTGTTACACTCTCAAAAGAGAGAAAATATGTCTTTTAATTCTTCATCATTCCAAATCTAGTGAAAATAAGACTAAGGGGGCCTATTTGTAATATATTACAAATGAAGATAAAAGGACCACTTTGCCCTTAATGAGAGGGGCGGCCATGGTGTGTAAATACACCATGTGTAATGTCCAAAATGCCCTTAATTAGGGTCCAAAACCGTGAGTCCTCAACCTTAAATGCTCCAAGAAATCTTCCACACGCGAGATTGCTTTAAGTTATGCTCAAAATGGGTCCTCCATGCATGTTCTTGTATTCTCGAGGTGACCAAGTCTTGAGCCTCTATGTGTTGGCCTCCAAAAATGTCATCAAAAGATAAGATGGCCATTTGTCCCATATCACTTTTGGCATTGTTCGTCTTCACTTGCCATGTTGGTACCTACACAAATATCCTTAGAAATATAAGGACAACCAATGTTAGCAGAGTTTGGTAGTAATCCCCTCACTTCGCTCCACCTAACCTCTTCTTTTTCCACTCTCAGATTACCACTGTGCACTCCCTCACTCCTCTCAATATTTTGTCGCTCATAATTATTTGGATTGGAGTAGGTAGGCATTTCTCTTCGTGGCTTGGGCAGCAAGAAAGTCATGAGGCGATTTCCCCATTGGTCTCTTACAACATTAGGCCAATTTTTCACATTAAGAACATGATGTTGTGCAAACCAATCGGTTTCTAAGTATACATGACCATACGCCAAGGGAAGAATATCGCACCACACCTCCTCATGGTATTCATATTGGGATAAGATAACTTTTACCCTCTCGGTAACCTTGAACCCGTCCAAGAAGTATGTAATAAGTAAAGGATCGGAAAACAACCCCAAGTAGTCAACCATGGATGGAATGATGTAGTTTCTATAGTACCTATCATTTAATACAACGAGGCAGCCCGGTATCCCACAAATGGTCACCTTTCCAGAGTGTACACTCCTTATTGGATCAACATTGTTAGGCATACGAGTACCCCTTGGTCTTGGAGATGCATACCCTCTTCTTCTCATTGGACAACCTCTACTATAACTAGTATAACCATTCACACTATATCGACCTTGATAAGAAGTACTACAAGGTTAAGAATATGAATATTCACACTCCTCACGTGTACTCTCATCATATGTCTCATAAGTTTTTCTAACGAAAGGGTTATACTTTAACGCCCCAATTCTAGTAATCGAAATGCTACACGGTGCCCATGACCCCAAAGGACCACAAGCTAACCCATGACTGATATCTGTACCTGTACACTACATAATATACATGATAAAGCGGAATACGTAAGAGCTGTAAGACCATAAGGTTCATATTTAATAAAGTAATAACATCTGACATACGGTATCACAATACCACAACTTAAAATACTAAAGTCTAAATCAAATCTGAAAGCCTCTACATATGTCTAAATAAAGAGTTGAGTGGATATGTTCCCAACTAACTCCATATACTGAAAGCAAATGAAATAAGTAATGATAGCGTAATAGTCTTCGAAGTATGAGGACTCACTGTGACTTTGCTGCTGAAACTGAAATACTACTAGTGCTCTGGAGCTCGTGCTGCTGAACATATGCATGAACAATACTGACTAACATAAACATGAGAATATATGCATGAATACATAATGACTGTAACTGAGATCATTATACATGATTACTGAGTCTGGGTACTTATATCATGAGTTTACTAATAACTGATATGACTGATACTGTTGACTATATTTGACAGTTCTGATAACTGATAACATAAGTGATTGTATCTGACAGCCTTGATATTCTGAACAACTATCTGAGTTCTTTTACTAATACTGATACTGACACTGTGGGAAGTAGTTATCTAACTGACATGCCCCATATATTGCTATTATAGCTGATCTAGGGTCCAATCTGTACCCTGACTGAAGGGTGTTAATACTGCGCCACTGGTAAGAACAAACTGTAAGTAACCCTCATCTGGCAGGTACTCTAATAAAAATGGTGGGAACCCTCATCTGACAGGTTAAGCCACCTCATCTACCCTCAACTGACAGGTATTGATGTCTCAACCTACGCTGGCTACGTAGTTCTGAAATGCAAGGATTGCTTCTAAGAATCACACCCTCTACTGGCAGGAGAGTTCCCGTCCTTGGGTTTACTCGGTGCTAATTACTACTCCCATCTAAATAGATAATGAACATGATAAACTAAACGGTACATGGACTGAGTTTACTAAATTCAGTTGTCTCACGGAATATTATCAACTGAGTTCATGAGATTACTGAGATTTTTCCTGAGTCACATGACTAACTGAATTCTATTAAACATGGCTTGACTGAGGATATCGTGAAAACATAACATACCTCTAGACACACAACTATATTTTTCGGGTACAAGTACCCCCAGGAATCGATAGAAGAAAACTGACAAAGCATGACTTTCTTGAATACATGACCAACATCCACAATCCACAATACCATAATTTGGGCAATTTAATAACATAATGGTTATCACAATCGTGTACTAAATGGGATTGCAAATAGACATAGCATAAATCCATAGAGCTAGTTCATGAACAACCCAACAAGGTTTACAAGACACCTTCATAGCATGGAAACCATTTGGACATAGAGGTGTATCATGAATCCATCATTTAGCCATAATTTAGCTATATTACATGATTTCTAGTTTTTTAGGCATCTTATCAAACACCTTACATGTACAATTTTGGACATAGGTAAAATTATCAATTCAACAAATCATAAACCACCAAATTTATGGATTTCAACTTATATACTAACATGTTTCATAAAATCACCTAAAGATTCCAACTTGGGAATTATCCAACACCAACAACATGGTCATCAACGTCCAACTTGCAATTTCAAGAACTCAACATCAAGTTCATATGAATAATAATACAAAATAAATTAATTTTCATGGTTTCTTGAGATAACTCATGGAATTAAAATTTAATTTACTTCAACAACATGGTTGTAATCAACCCACAACATAAATATCATGATTTATAGATTTGAAAGAGGGTTTTTGAGCTTCATAGAAGAAAGGAATCCATGAATCAACACTATGCATACCTTAGATGAAAGATTCTTGAAGATTAACGGTGAAATTCCTTAATTCTTGAACCTCCTATAAAAACCCTATACTTGTTCTTGATGAATTTTGAGAGAAAACAAGCATATGTTGCTAAATTATAACTGATTCTCATATTTTTGTGTATATATAGAGAGGTGGGAAAGACTAAAATACCCCTGGAGAAAGAGAGAAAGACGAAGTTGTCCTCTGTTGTTTTCAGGCTGATAGGCTAAAGTAAATTGATCATAACTCTTTACCCAGATGTGCAAGTTAAATAAAACCAATTGCATTGGAAAGAAGACTCAAAGAGCTTTCGATTGATTGGTAGAAGATCTCACAGTTCATTATATACAGGAAGTTATGATCGTTTGAAATTGACCCTGAAATGCTGAAAATTTCTGGAGCATGCTATAGAGCATGCGACGCATGCAAATCGCATGGTGCTTCTGTTTTGAAATCCAAACACACCCTAAACGGATTCCAAAAATTTCGAAACTCACCCGAGATGTACTCTTGACTTCCATGATTACAACGCAACTTTAAAATTAAAAAACGGAGGTCAGGAAGGTTGTCAAATAAATCCCTAAAGTTCGGAGTTATAAAAGGAGACTAAGTGTATTTAACACTTAGCAAAAATTCTTCTTAAGTGTTGGATTTCCTTATCAACCCTTAAGGAGATGAATTTAAACTTAGAATTTTACGGGGTCTTACAATATCTCCCCCTTGAGAACATTCATCCTCGAATGAGACTGACTGAGAGAGGAAATAATAAGTTGAACATGAACTGAACATGAGTCACTAAAATGTGATTTCATTACTAATAAGCTGAATTTATATTATACTGGACATGCATATCTTATACACGTGTAACTGATTCATGAGTGCATGACTGAGTGTTCTGATGAACTGAATTTCTCACAATGAGAATGCATATCTGATGCATGATTATATAACTGAACTGATACATGAATGCATGACTGAATATGTAAGGGTACTTATACCAATTTTGTGATAGGTACTGAACATGAAACTGAATAAGCTTAAGGAAGACTATTACCTTGAGCTAGATCTGAATTAACGGAGAAGAGGTGAGGATAATTGGTCCGCTACCTTCTTCTGTTTCCTAAGTAGCTCCCTCAACGGACTGATTCCGCCAAAGAACTTTGACTAGAGAGACCTCTTTGTTCCTCAGTCTATGAGTCTGATAGTCAAGAATCTCGACTGGAATCTCTTCGTAAGAGAGGCTATTCTGAACATCAATGCTATGAATAGGGACTACGTCACCTACGCACTTATTAAGTAAAGAAACATGGAATACTGGATGAATTGAGGCTAGATCTGAAGGTAACTCGAGCTCATAAGCTACCTTGTTGAAGCAACTGAGAATCTTGAAGGGACCGATATATCGAGGACTGAGCTTTCCCTTCTTGGTGAATCTCTTTACTCCCTTCATGAAAGAGATATTTAAATAGACATAATCACCAATATCAAACTCAAGATCCTTTCTGCGTACATCAACATACAATTTCTATTGGCTCTGAACTGTCTTGAGCCTTTCTCTGATCAATTGAACTTTCTCTAAGGCATCGAATACTAAGTCAGGCCCTATGACTGCAGCCTCACTAACTTCGAACCAGTCAACTGGAGATCTGCATCTCCTACCATAGAGAGCTTCAAATGGAGCCATCTGAATACTGGAATAATAGCTATTGTTGTATGCAAACTCAATCAAAGGCAAGTGGTCATCCCAACTTTCCTTGAAATCAATTGCACACGCCCTTAGCATATCTTCTAAAGTCTGAATGGTCATTTCAGCTTAACCATCTGTCTGAGGATGAAAGGCTGTACTAAGATGGACTTGGGTACCAAGACCCTTTTGTAATGCTTTCCAGAAATGAGAGGTGAACTAGGTACCTCTATATGAGATAATAGATGATGGAACACCATGCAATCTGACCAACTCTCTGATATAGAGTTTGGCATAATCCTCAGCAGAATAAGAGGTATGAACTGGAAGGAAATGAGCTGACTTGGTCATTCTATCTACAAAGACCCAAACTGAATCATGATGATGACGAGTATGAGTCAAACCCGTCACGAAGTCCATGTTCACAACTTCTTACTTCCAAGTAGGGATATAGAATTCCTGCATGGAACTACTAGGCTTCTGATGCTCTATCTTAACCTACTGATATGTAGAGCACTTAGCCACAAACTCTGCAATATCTCTCTTCATCCCACTTCACCAATAGATCTCCCTCCCGCAAGTCACGGTACATATTTGTGGCCCCTGGATGAATAGAGTAGTGCGCACCATGCACTTCTACAAGAATTTACTGCCTCAATTCATCTATGCCTGGAACTCAGAGACGACCCTGACAACGCAAGACACCATCTCCCTCTTGGGAGAAAACCTCAACCTTTTAATCTTTGACTGATTCTTTTAGCTTGAAAAGGCTGGAATCTCTATCTTACTTTTCCTTTACCTCAGAAACTAGAGATGATTTTGAACTTCTATGGACACATACCCTACCTTCTAAAGAATCAACTAGGCAGACACCTAGTCGAGCAAGCTGATAGAATTCCAGAGTTAGCTTCTTCTTATCTTTCTCAACATGAGCAACACTACCCATAGACAGTCTACTGAGAGCGTCGGCCACTACATTGGCCTTGCCCGAGTGGTAAAGAAAACTCAGAGCTCTAACTACCTTATCTGACAAAGATTGAGATCTTTCTAAAAGAATATGTACTGAAGTCTTTTATGATCTGTGAAGACATCTACATGAACACCGTACAAATAATTCCTCCAAATCTTTAAGGCGAATACTACGGCTGCTAACTCAAGATAATGAGTAGGATAGTTCTTCTCATGAGATTAAGATGTCTGGAGGTGTAGGCTAACCTTACCATGCTGCATGAAGACATAACCCAAACCTACTCTGGAGGCATCATAATACACTACGAACCTATCTGGACCATCTGGAAGAGCTAAGACTAGAGCTGAGGTGAGTCGAGTCTTCAACTCCTAAAAACTCTTCTCACAAGGATCTGACCACCGAAACTTGACGTTATTCTGAGTCAATTTGGTCATAGGGGATGAAATAGAAGAAAATCCCTCAACAAACCGCCTGTAAAAGCCAGCAAACCCAAGAAACTCCTAATATCTGATGGAGATACAGGTCTGGGCTAGTTTCTTACTCCTTCGGTCTTTTGAGGATCTACTCTAATTCCATCACCAGAAATAATATGACCAAGGAATGCTACTGACCTTAGCCAAAAATCGCACTTACTAAATTTGGCGAACAACTGATGATTTTTGAGAGTCTGGAGTACTGTTTTGAGATATTCTGCATAATCACTTTCACTACGAGAATAGATAAGAATATCATCTATGAAGACTATGACGAATATGTCCAAGTACTTCTTGAACACTCGGTTCATCAAGTCTATGAAAGCTGTTGGTGCATTGGTAAGACCAAAGGATATGACTAGGAATTTGATGTGACCATACTGAGTATGAAAAGTTGTCTTTGGAATGTCACATTCTCTGACTCTGAGATGATGATAGCTAGACCTGAGGTCTATCTTAGAGAAATAGCTGGCACCCTGAAGCTGGTCAAATAACTCATTAATTCTGTGGAGAGGATACTTGTTCTTGATCGTGACTTTATTGAGCTGACGGTAATCAATGCACATTCTAAGTGAACCGTCTTTCTTACACACAAATAGGACTGGTGTACCCTATGGGGATATGCTAGGTCTGATGAATCCCTTATATAAGGGATTTTTCAATTGTTTTTTTAGTTTCCTGAGTTTTGCAGGTACCATTCTGTATGGCGAAATAGATATAGGCTGAGTATCTGGAAGAAGATCAATGCCAAAGTCTATTTCCCTTTTAGGAGGAATGCCTGGAACATCTTCGGGAAAGACATCTGAATATCCATTCATGACTGGAAATGATTCAAGACTGGGAGATTCAGAACTAGAGTCCTTGACATGAATGAGATGGTAGACACATCCCTTAGATATAGGATGGGTTCATTTGGAAACTGAAACTGAACTGTTCTATTTCTGTAGTCGACTGTGGCATAGCTGGAATGAAGTCAATCCATGCCAAGAATGACATCAAATTAGTCATATCTAATTCAACTAAGTCTGCTAAAGTGACTTTCTGAAATATCATAATCCGGCAGTTCCTGTATACCCACTGGGCTATTATGGTTTTATCCATCTAGGTAGAGATTAAAAGGGGCTCTGCTAGAATTTTGGAACTAATTCTGAAATTGCCTGCTAAAAGAAGTAACGAAAGACAAGAAAGCACCTGGATCTAACAAAGCATAAACATGCACATGAAAAATTTGTAACGTACCAATAACCACATCAGGAGAATTTTCCTGATCTTGCCATGACTGGAAAACATAGAGTTGATTTGGGTGTTACCCACTAGTAGCACTGGAAGTGGAACCCTGCTGATTTAGGCAACCGATTTGAGCTGTAGAATGGTTCTGCTGATGCTGATAACTCAACTGGGGACAATCCCGGACTCTATGGACTGGCTTACCACAAATAAAACAGACATCGCTACCTGATCTGTAGACACCCTTGTAGTTCTTACCACAAGTTTGGCAAAGGGGATTAGTGTGGCCACTGCAAATACTACCCTGAGACTGTGTGCCTGGTGGCCTATCTCTGAATTTAGGAGCTGGAGTACTGGCTGAAGAAGGAGCTGGGACTAAGGGTTTTGGGTGAAATTAAGAACGACTTCCACCCCTTGACCTGGGCTGAGAAAAGTTATACCTACCTATCCTTGATTTCTTATCCTACTTGTCCCTCATCTTAATTTTCTACTTCTCTATCTGCTGAGCATGAGTCATAAGCTTGGCTAAAGTCATGTCACTATTCAGCATGGCAATCCTACACTCATTTACCATGATATCATTTACCCCAGAAATAAACTTACTCATTTTGGCCCTGTTATCTGCAACTATATAAGGGGCATATCTGGATAATTGAGTAAACCTGAGGGAATGCTCTTTTACTATCATGTTACCCTGCCTAAGGTTGATGAATTCTAACACCTTAAATTCCCAAAACTCAAGGGGAAAGAACCTATCAAGAAAAGTATCAGCAAACTCTTCCCACTCCACTGACCCTACATCGTTTGACCTCTCTACTAACCACTGCTTGAACCAAGTGTGAACAACATCCTGCAACTGATATGCAGCTAGCTCCGCACTCTGACAAGAAGTAACCCCCATGATATTCGTGAACTTCTGAACTTGGTCAAAGAACTCCATAGGATCCTCTTCTAACTTAGACCTAAAGAAGGATGGAGGATTCATTCGGGTAAAGTCTCGAATCCTAGATGCAACTGAATTGGCTAGAACAACTGCTGGTCATGCATTCTGTGCAGCAACCGACTGAACGAGAGTGGTAAATACAGCTCTGAACTCTGCATGAGGAACATGCTCATCCAAGGAGTCTGCCTAAATGGGATGAGAAACTGACCGTTTTCCAGCTCCCCTTCTTTGAGATCTCTTGGGAGGCATATTCTGTAAATGGAAGAGAAAAGGATTAGACAGAGATTTAAATTCAAGTTTATGCTCACTGGCATGACATGAATACTAAAAGAAAGAAGATTGTTCCTAAAACATGTTATAGCATCTTGTACATAAATGTGGCATGCGATACACTCATACACAAGACTCTACTAGATGCAGCTTTCAGACTTCCTAGGAAACTATTGAACCTTAGGCTTTGATACCAAGATTGTAACACCCCAATTTTGGTAATCGAAACACTACACGGTGCCCATGACCCCAAAGGACAATAAGCTAACCCATGACTGATATCTGTACCTGTATACTATATAATATACATGATAAAGTGGAATACATAAGAGTTGTAAGGCCATAAGGTTCACATCTAATAAAGTCATAACATCTGAAATACGGTATCACAATACCACAGCTAAAATACTAAAGTCTGAATCAAATCTGAAAGCATCTACATATGTCTAAATAAGGAGTTGAGGGGACATGTTCCCAACTAACTCCATATACTGAAAGCAACTGAAATAAATAATGATAGAATAATAGTCCTTGAAGTATAAGGACTCACTACGACTCTGCTACTGAAACTGAAATGCTACTGGTGCTCTGGAGCTTGTGCTGCTGAACCTATGGTATAAAATAAAACACCATAGCGCAAATGCGTCAGTACAATCGAATGTAGTGAGTATGCAAGTGAGGTAAGCTAATGCATGGGGTTCATATGCATGAACAATACTGACTAACATGAATATGAGAATACATGCATGAATACATAATGATTGTAACTGAGATCTTGATATATGATTACTGAGTCTGGGTACTGATATCATGAGTTTACTAATAACTGATATAACTGATATTGTTGAATATATCTGACAGTCCTGATAACTGATAACATGAGTGACTGTATCTGATGGCCCTGATATTCTGAAGAACTATCTAAGTTCTTTTACTGATACTGATACTGAGACTGTGGGAAGTAGTTATCTAACCGACACGCCCCATATATTGCTATTATAGCTAAGTTGGGGTCCAATCTGTACCCTGACCAAAAGGGTGTCAATACCGTGCCACTGGTAAGGACAAGTTGTGAGTGACCCTCATCTTTGTGACACCCTAACTTAAGAAGAAGTCCCACATCGGCAAAACATAGTAGGGATACTGGGTATATAAGTGAGAAAACCTTACCCCCTAGTGACGCATATTAAAGTCGTGTGGGCCTGGGCCCAGAGCGGACAATATTACTAGTAGATTGGGCGGAGATAGGGGTATCTTGGGCCTGTGTGGTTCAGGATGCCCATCGCGGCCAGGGCCGCGGGCCAGGTCGTGACAATCTGGAAGGTACTCTATTGAGAACGGTGGGAACCCTTATCTGACAGGTTAAGCCACCTTATCTACACTCAATTAACAGGTATTGATGTCTCAACCTACGCTGGCTACGTAGTTCTAAAATGCAAAAATTGCTTTTAAGAATCACACCCTCTACTGGCAGGTGAGTTCCCATCCTTGGGTTCACTCGGTGCTATTTACTACTCCCATCTGAACAGATAATGAACATGATAAATTAAACGGTACATGGACTGAGTTTACTGAATTCTGTTGTCTGACGGAATGTTACCTAATTCTGTTACTAACTGAGTTCATGAGATTACTGAGATTTTTCCTGAGTCACATGACTGACTGAATTCTACTGAACATGGCTTGACTGAGGATATCATGAAAACATGACATGTCTCTAGACACACAACTATATTTTTTGGGAACAAGTACCCCCAGGACTCAATAGAAGGAAACTGACAAAGCATGACTTTCTTATACATGACCAACATCTACAATCCACAATACCATTACTTGGGGAATTTCATAACATACATGGTTATCACAATCTTGTACATAAATGGGATTGCAAATAGACATGGCACAATAAATCCATAGAGCTAGTTCATGAACAACCCAATAAGGTTTACAAGACACCTTCATAGCATGGAAACCATTTGGACATAGAGGTGTATCATGAATCCATCATTTAGTCACAATTTAGCAATATTACATGATTTCTAGTTTCTTAGGCATCTTATCAAATACCTTACATGTACAATTTTGGACATAGGTAAAATCATCAATTCAACAAATCTTAAACCACCAAATTTATGGATTTAACCTTATATAATAACAAGTTTCATAAAATCACCTAAAGATTCCAACTTGGGAATCATACAACACCAACAACATGGTCATCAACGTCTAACTTACAATTTCAAGAACTCAACATAAAGTTCATATGAATAATAATACAAAATAAATTAGTTTTTATGATTTCTTGAGATAACTCATGGAATTAAAATTTAATTTACATCAACAACATGGTTATAATTAACCCACAACATAAATATCATGATTTATAGATTTGAAAGAGGGTTTCTGAGCTTCATAGATGAAAGGAATCCATGAATCAACACTATGCATACCTTAGATGAAAGATTCTTGAAGATTAACGGTGAAATTCCTTAATTCGTGAAGCTCCTATGAAAACCCTATACTTGTTCTTGATGAATTTTGAGAGAAAACAAGCACATGTTGCTAAATTATGACTGATTCTCGTGTTTTTGTGTATATATATAGAGGTAGGAAAGACTAAAATACCCATAGAGAAAGAGAGAAAGACGCAGCTGTCCTCTGTTGTTTTTAGGCTGATATACTGAAGTAAATTGATCATAACTCTTTACTCAGATATGCAAATTAAATGGAACCAATTTCATTGGAAATAAGACTCAAAGATCTTTTGATTGATAGTTAGAAGCTCTCACAGTTCATTATATACAGGAAGTTATGATCGTTTGAATTTGACCCTAAAATGCTGAAAATTTCTGTAGCATACGACGCATGCAAATCGCATGGTGCTTCTGTTTTGAAATCCAAACACGCCCTAAACGGATTCCAAAAATTCCAAAACTAACTCGAGATGTACTCTTGACTTCCATGATTACAACGCAACTTGAAAATTCAAAAACAGAGGTTGGGAAGGTCGTCAAATAAATCCCCGAAGTTCGAAGGTATAAAAGAAAACTAAGTGTATTTAACACTTAGCATAAATTCTTCTAAGTGTTGGATTTCCTTATCAAGCCTTAAGGAGCGGAATTTAAATATAGAATTTTATGGGGTCTTACATATACCTAACACCAAATCTAGGTTCGGAGTGAGAATTATAAGACTCCTCACATGCCCCAACCTTATCATATGATACATCACGAGGTCCTATATCATCTCCAAAGTCACCATAAGCACTAGCTACTTTATTCACCTCATTTTCTCCCTCAAAACAGTAACTTTTAAAACTGCCCAAGTTTTGGTCATGGCTATTTTCATAGCCTCCGCAATCTCCCTCAACTTCGTAGCCATAAAAATCCTTACAACAATCATAGTCTCCCATATTGTAGTCACATTAATCCCCAGCTATCAAAGACATGTTCCCCTTAAATCACCTTTTGAACCTACAAAATGAACAAACAAGATTAGTAGTAAAAGCTTCTCACTAACACTCGTATGCACTCACCTTTGTGATTCTCACAATTGGAGCGATGAATATTGAAATTCGCTTATACTCCGGTAGTCAACAGGATGTTAATTCTACTTGGCGGCCAGAATAGATTCTTGTTTGATCGACTCAAGAAACAAAAATAAAATTTACTTACAAACTTGAAACAAAGAAGTTACTACAAGTTAAAAATAAGAAAAGCACACAAATAACGAAGACACGAAGAAACGGATTCAATAATTAATCTACAACTAAGTAGGTGATTACTAGTTGTTAATTAATTCTAGAATCAAGACATGAAACTAATGAAACAATATGATGAAACTAAGAATCTAAAATTTAAGCTCGAAAATATTGCGTGAACAGTAGCAGTGATGATGTGGCAGCCACATATTGATTCGGTTTTATCAAGTGGTTATTCTCAAAGGTTCAAGTCTTAGTCAAAAATTAATTTAGATTGGTGGAATTTGTATTAGGAGGGAAAATAAATCTTGGGGCCTTTTTCAATTTTCAAAACTTGACTTTTTTTGTACTTCTCCTTAAAACATGGGTCCTTAAATCATGGAAAAGTGGTTGAGAAGTGATATCAAGTCTTTTGGTGGTTGGGGTTCTCTCAAGACTAACAAGTATATACACCTTTTTCCTTTACCTTTTAGGATCTAACATTCACTTTATGTTCTAACAATATATGAAGGAAGGTGAAGAACTTCAAGAACAACAACAACCACACCAAGAACAATAACAACAATCTTCAAGACCAACAACTATTCCAACGGCCAACTCCAATCCACAATAACAATATCTCCAACACTTGGCCAAGACAACTACAACTTCAACAAAATGGTTCTCAAGCCACCAAGTAACAACAATATCATGTGGTCGAGTTTAGAACATCAAGGAGAAACCACACGGCCAAATCAGTCAACCACAGCAATGGTCAACAACAATGGGCCGAGCTTATATTCACAACAACAACTTTCAACAAGTTCAAGCTCAAGTTTAGATCTAGACTCAAAGTGTTAGTGGACAAGAAAACTAACACTAGAAACAACAAAACAAACAAGAACACTACTAGATCTAGTCACACAACAAACAAATCTTGGCCAAGATAACAATAACACAAGAACTCAACAACAACAACAACAAAACTGTCCACTCTTTCCATAATAACTTGCAATTTTTATTTTTATTTTTACAGTTTTCAGCTTTTTTTTTTGATTTTTCGTCCAAGAGAACCCAATATTAGTAGTGTAGGAACACAACCAGCCTTGCTTTGATACCAAATGATACAAGAATGACAAGGGAAGCACGAAACACACACCAAATTAGTCCACAATCTTAAGGATCCGAGGACCAAGATGGAGAGCACTCTCGGATTCGCTATCAATAAGAAGAATAAAAGATACAATGGTGTATATAACACCAAAAAACAGCTAAAAAAATGTAAGGAACAAGATAAATAACAATAACACAAGTTTTGGATTTAATAAAGGAGCCAAAACAGACCACTACACAAGATGACAATAACAAAAGTAAAGGATAGATAGTGAGACCAAGATTATTACAAGATTAAGAACTAAAGAGTGTATTAAAATCTAAAACCCCTAGTGAATGTAATAATCAAAACCACACTCTTACGGTGACCGCCAAGGGAATCAACTCACCTCAAGATCCACCGTTTCCAAGCAAAAATCAATACTAGCTTTTCTAAGCCCCAACTAAGACTAAGTGTTCTACTCTCAAGAGAGAGGATTTTTAATGTTTCAATCTTTCATCTTTTCCTCCAAACTTGTGAAAATAATATTAAAGGGGCCTATTTATAATATATTACAAATGAAGATAAAAAGACCACTTTTCCCTTAATGAGAGGGGCTGCCATGGTGTGTAAATACACCATATGTAATGTATAAAATACCCTTAATAAAGGGGCAGCCAAGGTATGTTATAACTTGAATGAATGGCTCCTTTTCAATGCTCTCAGAAATTGAGTATGGTTCATACTTCAATGCTTGTGGTTCTCGGGTTAGCATCAATGTAAGAAACCAAGCAACCTTCCACACACGAGATTGCTTTAAGCCATGCTCAAAATGATCCTTTCTTGCGTATCCTTATGCTTTAGGGGTGACCAAGTCTTAAGCCTTTATGTGTTGACCTTCAAAGATGTCATCAAAAGTGAAGGTGGCTATTTGAATCGTATGACATGAGATTTCTTTAAGTCATGCTCAAAATGATCCCTCCTTGCGTATACTTGTGCTCTCGGGGTGACCACTGTCTTGAGCCTTTACGTGTTGGCCTTCAAAGATGTCATCAAAAGCTAAGGTGGCCATTTGACTCGTATCACCCCCAACCACCAAAAGACTTTACATCACATCTCAACTACTTTCCTTGAAAAGTCCATGTTTTAAGGAGAAGTACAAGAAAAAGTCAATTCTTGAAAATTGAAAAAGGCTCCAAGACTTGTTTTCCCTCCTAAATCAAATTCGACCAATCTAAATTAATTTTTGACTAATACTTGAACCTTTGAGAATAACCACTTGATAAAACTGAACCAATACGTGGCTTCCACATCATCTCTGCTACTATTCACGTAATATTTTTGAGCTCAAATTTTAGATTCTTAGTTTCATCTGATTGTTTCATTAGTTTCAAGTCTTGATTATAGAATTAATTAACAACTAGTAATCACCTACTTAGTTTTAGATTAATTATTGAATCCGCTTCTTCGTGTCTTCGGTATTTGTGTGCTTTTCTCATTTTTAACTCGTAGTAACTTCTTTGTTTCAAGTTCGTAAGTAAATTTTATTTGTTTCTTGAGTCGATCAAGCAAGAATCCATTCCGGTCGCCAAGTAGAATTGACATCTTATTGACTACTGGGGTATAAGCAACTTTCAATATTCGCCGCTCCAATTGTGAGGATCACAAAAGTGAGTGAATACGAGTGTTGGTGAGGAGATTTTACTACTAATCTTGTTTGTTCATTTTGTAGGTTCAGAAGGTGATAAAGGGGAATATGTCTTTGATAGCCGGGTATTATTGTGGCTACAACATAGGAGACTATGATTGTAGTGATGGGTTTTATGGCTACGAAGTTGAGGGAGATTGCGGAGGCTATGAAAATAGCCATGATCAAAACTTGGGCAGATTTAAAAGTTACTGTTTTGAGGGAGAAAATGAGGTGAATGAAGTGCCTAGTGCTTATGGTGATTTTGGAGATGATGTAGGACCTATTGATAGATCTTATGATGACGTTGGGGCATGTGAGGAGTCCTTCGCTTCTCACTTTAAACCTAGATTTGGTGTTAGGTATAACCCTTTCGTTCGCAAAGCTTATGATAGCCTAAAGACTACCAAACACACAAAATTGGCTACTAAGATGCAAATTCCAGCAACCAAACAAAGAGAAAACAACACATAGAATGGAGATGAAGAAGAAGATTACTTGAAATTTAAAGATAGATAGAAAGACCCTTACTTCCACTATATGATTAGCACTAGAAGATGTATCAAATCTTCAAACACACCTCACAAATGAAAGTTCAAACCTTCCTCTTAGGTGACCCAAAGGACTCACACTTCCTCAATCACACCTTTCTTGCCAAATCATCCAAGACAAGTGAAAACCCTAACTTTCAAATGTTCAAGGACCAAGTTTCAGTTCTAAGAGCTACAACTACAAGACTAAATCTACAAACTATGAGTAATACTCAATTTCAATTCATCAAAGTCTAATGAAAATACAAGCTAAAGGGTCTATTTATACTATTACATGCCAAAGGACAAAACTGCCCTTAATGAGGACTTAAAAGGAAGCGCCTATAGAGTTCTCTTTTGGAGTGTAAAAAGTCTTCATTATCCTTCCTTTGAGGAGCCTATGGAGTGTATAAATTCTCCTCCTTTCTTCTCTTGACCAAGCCTTCAAAATACTCCAAAAAGTCTTTAATTGCTTGCCGATTCCGAAGCCTTGACCCTTAGACAAAATCTTATGCTCTTGAGGCTCATTGTGCTTGTATCATCCTCTCCATCTTGAAGGAATTTGTCCTCAAATTCAGATCTTGCGAAAACCAAAGAGAGAGAAAAAACAAACACAAAATCCTCTTGGTAGGAGGGTTAGTATTAGCACCACACTTATATCATCAACCCATGGTTGCTTACACTTGACATACATCCACATATCCTTGGTTTTTGACATAAAAAGCTTAGCATAAATTATAACAAAGACATGAATAGCATCAATATAAAAATAAGTGAGCACGACCAGCAACTATATCCTTCACATCTCAAGAGTATTCCGGGGTCAAATAGGAGCAAATGATAAAGGTTTAAGTCGAGATGGCCCACTCCTTTCACTAGGTTATCAAGTTCACAATCATTCAAGGCATTACCCACCACTAGTACAAACACAAGGTCATTATGATCAAGATTAACATAAGGGATTTCATTACACACGTTCAAAGGACCATATACTTTATCAAGATCAACAATACAATTATGCCAAGGGGGTACACTTTTGGAATACACCCAACTATCCTTTGTTACAATCATGAAATACTTACTACAAGAATCACAAAGGACATGGTTAAGAGAGATATCAAGGAAAAAGGAATGCAATCCAAAACACATCCTTCCCTACCCCAATAGTATACCAGGATCAAATGGATGAAATAGATAAAAATCTAAGCCGAGGTTAGCCATTCCTTTTACTAGAGCGACAAACTCACCATCATCTTCATTCAAGAAAGGAAAACAACCATCAAGCTTACTACCTCTACATAATAATATCAATTCAAAATTAACATGGTTATCATCATAGGCAAAGAGGTAGTATAGGAAGGAATCGAGTGTGAAGACATCAACCAAGGTACTATCATCTACAAGAGGGTCATGTAGTTTGTGAATACTCTTGTGACATGATAATGGAACCTTATTCAAGTTATAAGTGCTAGCACTAGATGGACACAAATCATTCTTACAAAAAGAATTGATTTTGTCATCTAAAGGATCAACTAGTGCTTGCATACTCACAACAAGAGTTTGGTCCTTATACAACCTATCAACACCAAGAGTATCACAAAAGGGAGATTCATACACTTCTTGTATAATCCAATCCGAAACTACAACACTTTGGCTACTACAAGCCATATCACAACAATTCAAGTTTTTAGGAGTGTAGAAAATAACTTTGTTACCTTGTATATTATGAGAAGTATTTTCTTCACTTGGTTTTGCATCATGGAAGACCTCATGCTCCACATTACAAGAGAATATGTCAAGGTTTCCCTTTAGATTCACTTCTTTCTCACTTATCCCAAAATAGGGACTTTCGGCCAAGGTCTTGAAGGAAACTTACTTGGGCTTTTCTTCGGGGCTTCTAGGGTCTTGAACCTGAACATGAGAAGATAAAATACTAGGCAAAATTCTAGTATTTGGGTTAGTGAATAAAAGGAATCCTTTGTGGACAAGATCCACAATCAAGCATTTTTTTCCCTTTCCAACTTCACTACCCATGATTTTCCCTTCCTTTTCCCTTTTTTCTTCACATTCTTCTTGTACCTCACTAATAATTTTCTCTCCATCTTGAGGCTTGGCCTCACTCTCTTTGTTTTCTAACTCATGGAGAGGAGTCATTGGATTTTGTGAAGTATAGGATCTTTGGAGTTTAGGTGTTTGGAATTATAGAGATTTTGGTGGACATAGTCTATCAACCCTCGCTCTAATTCTAATTATGTCACCCCTCATTGAATCCATATCACTCCTTATAGCATCATTTCCACTCTTCATTTCTCAACTCAAGTCCTCCATTTGGGCCATCAAAACTCCCATAACATCATTTCCCAAAGGTTGGGAAGTAGTGCCTTCGGTTTTCATGTAAAGTGTACGTACGAAGTGAAAAAAACAGCAAGCAAAATAACCTACTAAATGAATAAACGAGTTAGTTCAAAAGCTTCACTTCACTCACACTCAACCTCACCTCACACTTGGCTTCACAAGTGTTGGAGAACCGACAATACTTGTCAAGTTACTTGAGAGGTGAGAAGCTTTGAATCGAAATGGATCTTTGTTTGAAACAACTAAAAATAAGTGATGCACGAACTTGAACAACCAAAAATACTACGACTTGAAACGAGCAAAGCACACAAAAATCGAAGACGCGAAACAACGGACTCTAATCTAATTACCAAACTAGTAGGTAATTACTAGCTTACTAATTAGTAAAAGAACCAACACAAAAGCAACTAGAAACAACAAATAGAAATTAGGAAATCTAAATTTAGAGGTGAATTTTGGTTGAGCACAAGTGATGACGTGGCACTACATGGTTGGTTGTCACTTTTTTTGAAATTCCAAATTTTTTTTCCAACTTGTTTTGGCTAGACTCCTCTTAGGAAGGAAAGGAATTCAGTTTTGGAGGGAAAAATTTCAAGATTGAAGCCTTTTTAAGCTTCAAAATGGATGAGAAATGAATTGGTCCCCCCTTTGTACTTGCAATTATACTTTGTTGTCCCCTTGTCCCTCTTCCTTTTGGAAGAATGGAATATTCTTTGAATATGCTTTTGGACAAACAACCTTTTCACTCTCTTTCTTTCCCTTTTTGGATCAAACAAGAACTTTGAATATCTTTCTTCACTAAGTTATGAAGATCATGGATGAACAAGATGAATATTCCAGCGTTGACCAAGTTTGACCACCTAGCAAATGAACTCCAAATCTGAATTTTTTTGAAGATCTAGGTTCCTTATCCCAAAACAACTTTAACCAACAAAAAATCAGCCACAAATCAAGCCTAAATCACCAAGACAAAAACGTGTATAGCACAAAAAGCTTCAAAACTCCATAGCCATGGTGGATTTAAGCTCAAACTCAACCAAACTTCAATCTAAAAGTAAATCTAGACTCCCTAGGTGTTAGAGAACAAGAATCTAACACAAGAAACCTTCAAAACAAAGTAAAAATTTGTAGATCTAAGATACCAAATTCGGATCTAACACAAGACAACACAAGACACCATTTCTTTTTTGTATTTTCTGATTTTTTGACTCTTTTTTGATGAGATTTTCTATATAAGAACACTAAAACCAAGATTTAGGGATGTTGGAACAACCCTAAACAAGGATTTGATACCAAATGATAGCCTAAAGACTACCAAACACACGAAATTGGCTAATAAGATGCAAATTCCAGCAACCAAACAAAGAGAAAACAACACATAGAATGGAAATGAAGAAGAAGATTACTTGAAATTTAAAGATAGATAGAAAGACCCTTACTTCCACTATATGATTAGCACTAGTAGATATATCAAATCTTCAAATACACCTCACAAATGAAAGTTCAAACCTTCCTCTTAGGTGACCCAAAGGACTCACACATCCTCAAGCACACCTTTCTTGCTAAATCATCCAAGACAAGTGAAAACCCTTACTTTCAAATGTTCATGGGCCAAGTTTCGGTTCTAAGAGCTACAACTACAAGACTAAATCTACGAACTATGAGTAATACTCAATTTTAATTCATCAAAGTCTAATGAAAATACAAGCTAAAGGGTTTATTTATACTTTACATGCCAAAGGACAAAAATGCCCTTAATGAGGACTTAAAAGGAGGCGCCTATAGAGTGTTCTTTTGGAGTGTAAAAAGTCTTCATTATCCTTCCTTTGAGGCGCCTATGGAGTGTATAAATTCCCCTCCTTCCTTCTCTTGACCAAGGCTTTAAAATACTCCAAAAAGTCTTTAATTGCTTGCCGATTCTGAAGCCTTGACCCTTAGACAATATCTTGTGCTCTTGAGGCTCATTGTGCTTGTATCGTCTTATGAGAGTTATGATAAGAGTACACGTGAGGAGTGTGAAGATTCATATTCTCCACTTTGTAGTACTTCTTATCAAGATCGATATAGTGTGAATGGTTATACTAGCTCTAGTGGAGGTTGTTCAACAATAAGAAGAGGGTATGCATCTCAAAAATTGAGGGATGCTCGTGTCCTTTACAATATTGATCCAAGAAGGAGTGTACACTCCGTAAAGGTGACCATTTATGGGATACCGGGCTGACTCATTGTGTTAAATGATACGTACTATAGAAACTACATTGTTCCCATCCATGGTTGACTACTTGGGGTTGTTTTGTGAGCCTTTACTTATTTCATACTTCTTGGACAGGTTTAAGGTTACCGAGAGGGTCAAAGTTGTATTCTCCCAATTTGAGTACCTTGAGGAGGTGTGGTGTGATATTCTTCCATTGACATATGGTCATGTATGCTTAGGTGTCAATTGGTTTGCACAACATAGAGTTCCAAATATGCAAAATTGGCCTAATGTTGTAAGAGACCGGTGGGGAAATTACCTCATGACATACATGTTGCCCGAACTGCAAAGAGAAGTGAATACTTACTCCAATCTGAATGCTTATAAGAGAAAAAAGATTGAGAGGAGTAAGGGTGTGCAAGGTGGTAATTCGAGAGAGGAAAAAGGAGAGGTTATGTGGAGCAAAGTGAGGGGATCACCACCAAACCGAGCTAACATTTTTTGTCCTCCTATTTCTAAGGACATCTGTGTAGGTACCGACATGGCAAGTGATGGAGATCAATGCCAAAGTAAAGTAGCTGCCCAAGCTTATGGAGGACCTTCACAACACGGTAAAGGAGAGTCGAGGTCAATAACTTCAAAGTAAATAGCTAACTATTACATTTTTGTGCATATGAATGATAATTGTGTGGCTAGTAGCCCATTGAGTGTGAGCAGCAGATTACTTACTTGTGAGTGTAATGATTCTTTACCTTTTGTTAATGATGTACATGTTGTGAGTGTGGATATACTAGTTGATCCTATTGATGACCAAATTGACTCTTCTTGTAAGATCGATTTATGTCCACATAGTGTTGAAGCCTATATGTTGAATGGAAGTACATTGTCTTATGTAATTGGTGTTGATCAACCTATTTGTGAAAATTTTCCACCACTTGAGTATGTGTGTTATGTGATTGAGAGAAATCAAGTGAGTCAAGTATTTTAAAAAGTTGGTCAACAAAAGGAGAGTGAACCCGAGAGCTATTCTTGGGATAATCTTGTACTTGAAATCTCTTTAAAACGTGATATTAAGCTTTTAGAGAGTGCTGAATGTGTTTTTTTTGAATCTGCCCGTGAAATAGATCATGCTCTCTTTAGGTATAAATAATGTCTTATTTGAAGATGATATAAACACTCCTAATGAGCCTAGTGGTAAAAATGAAGGTATAGCTGGCCTTGGAAGCTATAGCCGGTATGCTAACCCACTATGGTGTGACAATATTCCTCCTAAAGATGGAAATCTATTTTTGAAAGATGATAGTACTCTTATAGATAAGGAATGTGTAGTCCTTCTTGAAAACCCGACAACAAATGTGTCATTGACTCCTTGGGCTAATGTTCCTAAATGTGCATCCTTGTTTGACACACTTGTTCCTAAATTGCATGAATTCCAACTTTTGGATGCCAAGTTGTCTAGTTGTTTGAAGGAAAGAATGTGTATATGTTTAAATAACTTATTCTTCATCCGTGAATTCCTTTCCATGTGATTCTTTCCTATACTACCTCTTTGCCTACGATGATGTCCATGCTAGTTTTGGATTTGTTTTATGTTGAGGTAGGAAGTTTGTTGGTCTGTCTATGTGTGTGTGTGATAATGATATATGGATTTTATGGACTTTAGAACCAATCAAAACACCCCCCTTGGTGTGGTCTTTTGATGAGATAAAGAATCAATGGTGTCTTATGGCTCATAAGATGAAGGAAGTTCTACCTTGTGGATTATTTTATGCCATTAGGACCTATGTAGTTTCTTTATCTCTTGGTGTTTCCCGTAACCAAACCTTTGTTGACACACTACTAACTTGGAGCGTATCAAATCTACCACAAAATCAGTCCAAACACACTACAATTCCTAGAGCTTGAAGATAACAACTCTAATATGTGAAGACAACAACAATCACGAAATTTTGAAGGAATACCAACACCAAAACAATACCTACACAAGGAGAGCTCTTTGGCGGATCAAGTACTAGCTCACACGCAGCCATTTGTATGAACATGGCTTGTAGTTTTTGTAACTTCCGAGCTTGACTTCGTGTGAATGGTTGAGAACGTATTGGACAGATTTGTACACCCGTATCATCCTCTCCATCTTGAGAGGAATTTGACCTCAAATTCAGCATTTGGTCATCTTCAACCGCATCCACTAGAGAAAGATCACACACGTTGAAAGTGTTGTGCACTTGGTATTTCGGGGGAAGGTCAATCTTGTAGGCATTATCATTGATCCGTTCAAGTACTTAGAATGGACCATCGCCTCTTGGCCTCAATTTGGACTTTCTTTGAGATGGAAACCTATCCTTTCTAAGGGGAACCCACACCCAATCTCCTGGTTCAAGAATGAGTTTCTTTCTCCCCTTGTTGACTCTCCTTGCAATGTCTTGATTTTTCTTCTCAAGTCGAAGCCGCACCTTCTCATGTAACTTCTTCATCGAATCTGCCCGCTTGCTTCCATCTAAGCTAATCATAACATCACTGGGCAAAGGAGTTAAATCCAAAAGGGTAAGGGGGTTGAGGCCATATATGCACTCAAAGGGAGTCATTCCCGTACTTGAGTGTATGACATGGTTATATGTAAACTCAATCAATGGTAGGTGTTCCTCCCAAAAAGTCAATTTTCCTTTTACCATGGAACGTAGCATGGCACCCAAAGTCCTATTTACCACTTCTGTTTGACCATCAGTTTGTGGGTGGCAAGATGTACAGAATAACAACTTGGTTCCAAGCCTACCCCACATGGATTTCCAAAAGTGACTAAGGAACTTAGAGTCCCTATCACTCACAATGGTCCTCGGAACACCATGCAACTTGACAACATTATCAACAAACAAAGAGGACACACTAGGTGCATGATCACATTTAAAACATGGAATAAAGTATGCCATCTTAGAAAACCAATCGACCACAACAAAGATACTATCCCGAAAATCCATAGATATGTCAAGACAAGGGCATAAAGGAGTGGACAGCAGGGTGTACAACCCATGAGGTAGGAGCTGCGATTTGGCTCATTTGTAATCTATGCATTGGCCACATCCTTGTGCATTTTTGGCCAATAGAATTGCTCCTCCAATATTCCAAGGGTCTTTTCGATCCCAAAGTGACCCATTAGACCACCATTGTGTGCTTCCCTCACAAATAACTCTCTCCAAGAACTGGAGGGTACACCCAATCGTCTACTTTTAAACAAGTATCCATCAAACTTGGCATAGGGATTTGAACCCCTAGCTGAATCCCACTTGTCCCTACCCATTTCTTAACATTCCCTAAAGATAGGAGCAAAGTGAGGGTCCTCGGGATACAATTCTTTCAAACTCTCAAAACCCATTAATTTTGAAGATAATGTTGACACAAGAACATGCTTTCTAGACAAAGCATCGGCTACTACATTATCCTTACCCTTTTTATATTGAATAACACAAGGAAAGATTTCAAGAAACTCAATCCATTTTGCATGCCGCTTGTTAAGCTTGTCTTGTGCCTGAAGATGCTTCAAGAATTCATGGTCCGTTCGGATCACGAACTCCTTGGGCCACAAATAGTGCTGCCAAGTGGCCAAAGCTCGAATCAAGGCATACAACTCTAGATCATACGTGGAGTAGTTTAGAGTTGCTCCTTTGAGATTTTCACTAAAATAAGCAATGGGTTTTATCTTGCATCAAAACAGCCCCTATGCCCATTTTACTAGCATCGCACTCAACTTCAAATGTCTTATCAAATTTAGGCAATTGTAATAAAGGCGCAGAAACGAGCATAGATTTCAAGGTTTTAAAAGCCTTAGCTTGCTCTTTACCCCACTTGAAGGGTTGGTCTTTTCGAATGACCGCAGTCAAAGGAGCGGCTATGGTGCTGAATCCTTTGACAAACCTTCTTTAAAAACTAGCTAACCCATGGAAGCTTCTTACTTCGCTAATGGTTTGTGAGGTTGGCCAATTTTTGATAGCATCTATCTTGGATTCATCCACTTCAACCCCTCATGAAATAACAACAAAACCCAAGAAAACAACTTCATTAACACCAAAAGAGCACTTCTCCATATTTTCATACAATGTTTCTTTTCTAAGGACATCAAACACAGACTATAAATAAAGCACATGCTCATCAATTGACCTACTATAGACCAAGACATCATCAAAGTAAACAACAACAAACTTTCCAATAAATGGCTTCATCACATGATTCATTAGCCTCATGAAAGTACTTGGAGCATTTGTTAGGCCGAATGGCATAAGCATCCATTCATAGAGACCAAATTTAGTCTTGAAGGCAGTTTTCCATTCATCATCAGGTTGCATTCTTATTTGGTGATAGCCACTCCTTAAATCAATCATGGAAAATAAACACGAACCATTCAATTCATCAAGCATATCATCTAACCTAGGGATAGGGTGATGATATTTTATCGTAATCTTATTGATGGCTCGGCAGTCCACACACATACGCCATGTTCTATCTTTCTTAGGCACTAGTAGCACCGGAACCGTGCACGGACTCATGCTCTCCTTGATATACCCTTTGTTGAGGAGTTCCTCAACTTGACGCTGCAATTCTTTGGTGTCCGTAGGGTTGCTTCTGTAAGCCAGCTTATTTGGCAATTTTGAGCCCGGCACAAAGTCAATTTGATGCTCAATTCCCCGAAGCGGGGGAAATCCTTGCGAAAGTTCTTTGGAAAATACATCTTCATAATCCTGTAACACACAAGAAATCAAAGGAGAAATAGAAGAATTAGTGGGGTTAGTATTAAAACAATGAGACAAAAGAAGCATAGGCATGTCCACATCATAATCCAAGAAGAGTTCCTTCTTTCTAGCCAACATCACCATGTTTTCTTGCCCATTTAACGTTGAGCCAGTCCTGGAAATCCCTACTGCCCCACCCACGATTTTTCCCTCCTTTTCACCATTTTTGGGTTTCTTTCACTTCTCCTTCAACTCCTCATCTTTTGATGTAATTCATTCACTTGTGATGGCAAAAGAGGATAAAGAGTGACCTTTCGACCATCCTTCTCAAGTGAATATCGATTAGTCCTCCCATCTTGTTTGGTAGACCTATCATATTGCCAAGGTCTACCAAACAAAAAATGACATGCTTGCATTGGTATCACATCACAAAGCACTTCGTCTTGGTAGTTCCCTAGCTTAAACCATATCACACTGCCTCATAACCTTCAATTCACCACATTCATTCAACCATTGCAACTTTTAAGGGCTAGTATGAAGTGTAGTTGGTAATTTCAAAAAGTTCACCAGAGCAACACTAACGACATTCGCACAACTACTACTATCAATCACCAAAGTGCACACATTCCCCTTTACAAGGCATTTAGTATGGAATAGATTTTCCCTTTGGCTAGGGTCATCTATTGCCTTACTAATCATAACGTGTCTAACTACAAAGTTTGGAACAACGCACTCCCCTTCTTGTGGGTAAATAACTTCACCATCATCATCAAGTGGCCTATTTCTAGTTTCCTCTCCATCTTGAGGCTCGGCCTCATCCTCTTCTTTTTCAAGACCTACCTCCTTACCAAGGTAATACAATCTACCTTCCCGCAGTATCACGTTGCATTGATTTGGACATTCATTGGATTTATGTCCCCAACCTTGTCACTTGAAACATTGGAATCCTTTTGGGTTTGGATACTTGTGAACTTCTTGTTTTAAAGGAATTTTGTGGACTGTTTTGGGCTCGGGCAGCCTTGTACTGGCGGGTTGGTCCTTGTTTTTGGGCTAACCCGAAGAGGATTGAACCACGTCCTTGCTTCTAGGCCAACCCGAGATGGATTATCCCCTTGCCTTGAGCGACGACCTCTCTTTAAGCTTTCTTTCAATCTCAAGAGCTGCTTGGAAAATACCTTCAAGGGTATCAAATTTGTGGAGTGTCAAATGAGTAGAGAACTCTTTGTTCAACCCACACTTGAACCGGATGATGTCATGACTGATTTGTTCCCCACGATGATCAAGCTTCAACATGAGTTGTTGAAACTCATCATAACATGCCATCACACTTTTATTGCCTTGACGCAAGTTGTACAATCTAGCAAGCAATTCAAGGCGATAACTCTCGGGAAGGTACCGTTGCCTCATCAAGTACCTTAACCGAAACCAAGGTGGTGGCTTCCTATCAACTAATTCATCACCAAAACACTTGACGTACTCCCACCAAGTATTGGCATAACCCTCAAAATAAGCTATGCCATAACAACTTTTCTTTTCTTCCGAGATATCATTAACTTGAAAAACTTTGTCACAAGCTGAATCCCAAGCTAAGTAGGCCTCGGGGTCACTTTCACCCTTAAAGATAGGTAAGCTCAATTTGATGGTATTGATGACTACGTCTCTTTCTTGGTGTTGATTTCCCCTTTCTCCATACCCTCGGTACCTCCTTGGATCAACACGGCCTCTTCTTAGCTCCTCCTCTCTCATGTAAGCATCATCAAAGGCTCCATATCTATCATACTCCTCTCTACCATGTTCCTCAAAGTGAGCTGGTCAGTTTTGGTGATTTGGAATCTGATTTGGAGGTATTGGGATTTGTGGAGGTGGTGGTCTTTGATTTGGTGGAGTTTGGTAAGGTACATTCAGATTTTTTGGAGGTAATGTATGGCTACATACTTCTTGTGGAATCGGAGGAGTTTGGGAATGGCGTGGTGTATTTGCTTGTTGGTTTGGAGGGAAAGTAGTGGTATGATTTGTGGCATTTAGTGGGGCTAGAGGTGGATTCATTATTTGGTGCAATGTTTCTGGTGAGATAGTGGTGGATGAAGTTCTTTCATGCCCACTTGAAGGAATATGATGAGGAGTGGATGTACGAGAGTTCCTTTGACTCTCCACTTACTCTAATCTCCCACTTATCGTAGTCAAATCTCTCCTCATTGCCCCAACTTCCGTGTTCAACCTCTCTAAACTTCTGGTAATGGCCTTAAGTGTGGCCTTCATAGTGTCTTGTTCAGTAGTACCCCCACTTTGGGATGTGCTTCCTTTCATGTCAAGGTGTTACCTACACAATCAGAAAACAAGTTAGCGTTAAACCTCTCCTCACTCACACTCTCTCGGTTCACTTACACTTGAGCTCCACAAATGTTGTAGATTGGCTAGTAACCGTGAATCCTTAAGATATGAGTAAAGCTCTTTTCCGGAGTGGATTCGTGTTTGAAACTCAAAGAATTCTCGATGGACTGGAGTTAAGAAGTTACAACGTATTCAAACGAATAAAAGCACCCAACTAAACGTGGACATGAACAAGGGAATTCAAAAGGACTAATTGACAACCTAGTAGGAGTGTACTAGCATGTTAATTAGTTCTAGAACCAAGTAATGAAACTAATAATTAACAATTAGAAACTAGAAAACCTAAATTTGAGCTTATTAATGATGTGAACAGTAGACAATGATTGATGTGAACAGTAGCAAATGGGTGATGTGGAAGCATGCAATTGGTCTTGGTCCCACATAATTTAAGCACCAATTCTGAAATTTAAATCTTTACACAATTTGGAAAGGATGATGACAATTGGTCTTGGAGGGAAAACATAAATCTTGAAATAAGAAAAGTACCTTGTCCCACAACACTAGGTTCTTGAAATAAGAAAAAGTACTTGTCCCACAACACAAAGTTCTTGAAATAAGAAAAGATATTTTGTCACACAACACTAGGTTCTTGAAATAAGAAAAAGGTATCTTGTCACACAACACTAGGTTCTTGAAATAAGAAAAAGTTGCTGAAAAGTAGAAACTTAGTCTAAGAAATGATGGGTTCAAGGCTTCTCACAACATGCTTTACAATTTTCAGCTTCAACTCTTGAATTTATATCACACTTTTTGGTTGTCTAAAGTTGTAAGAAAAGAGGAAGAACTTGATGAACACCACAACAACCTTCAAGAAATCAACAACAACTTCTTCAAAAACACATAACAACAACACCAATTGTCAACAGCAAGTAACAACAAACAGCCAGCCATAAGGCACCACAACTATGGTCAATATTATAAGCTCAATCTTTAGATCTTGACACCTTTAGTGTTGGTGAGAAAGAAACCAACACTAGAAACAATCTATACAAGAAAAATACTACAAGATCTAGCCAAAAAAAACAAGAAATCTCAGCCCATACAACAACACATAACAATTTTTGGCCAAGAACACAAAGGTAGCAGATTTGACTCTTTCTGGAATTTTCAGATTTCAGTTTTTTTTTTGTAGTTTTCAAGTCTCAAGCCCAAGATTGATCTTGTTAGAACAAAATCAAAGATTGATTTGATACCAAATGATACACTACTAACTTGGAGCGTATCAACTCTGCCACAAAATCAGTCCAAACACGCTACAATTTTGAGAGCTTGAAGATAACAACTCCAATATGTGAAGACAATAACAATCACAAAATTTTGAAGGAATACCAACACCAAAATAGTAGCTACACAAGGAGAACAAGAAGATAACAATAACATTAACCAATGGTTCAACAACATAAGATGGTAGATTACAAAGAGTGCAATGTTAACAACAAGAACAACAAATGACAGTAACTATAGTGAATCAAAAATCAGCCCCATACGGCTTTACTAAGTTACTGCAAAGTTTCAAGAGTACAAAATGAAAGATAGTAACTTGACACAAAGATATCTTAGAATCTATGAACCCTAACTTGAAGAAAGGACCCTAAGACCAAAAGATTTTAGTACAAAGTTCTTACTTAGACCAAGAGGAACTCATGAACCTCAAGATTTCAAGTTTCTAGCCAAGAAACAACACAAGTGTAACTACACTTGTTGGACAGATTTCAGGTTCTACTCTCAAGAACAAGAGAGAGAGAAATATTCAATGTTACAAGACTTGTTGTTGTAAATATGAAGAATGAACTAAGTGCTGAAAATAACCCTAATAGCATCTATTTATATTACACACAAAATGAAGGACAAATAAACTTCCTACCCTTCAGTCATGGGGTGCCCTTAGAGTGTAATTTATTACACTTCAAGGCTCATTTTCACACTTAAAAATGTTGAAGCTCTTTGGCGGATCAAGTACCAACACACACGCAGCCATTTGCATAAACATGGCTTGTAGTTTTTGTAACTCCAGAGCTTGACTTCGTTTGAATGATCGAGAACGTATTGGACAGCTTTGTACACCCGTATCATTTGTGCACCTTTTATTGAGATTTTTATATTTAATTCAAAGGATCCTTGGTTATATTGCAAATATGTTCAACCTTGGCATGTTGAGATGATTTGTTGTGCTAACCCTCATGCCATGAGGAGTTTGTATTTGTTTTCCCTCTCTTCAATTTTGCAAGGTTTGAATTCGAGGTCAAATCCTTTTCAAGAAGAGAAGGATGATACAAGAATAATAGCCGTAGTTGATTCCTTTGGCGATAATCGTAAGAGTGTGGTTTTGATTATTACATTTATTAGGGGGTTTTTGAGTTAAATACACTCTTTAGTTCTTAATCTTGTAATAATCTTAGTCTCACATCTATCCTTTACTTTTGTTGTTGTCATCTTGTGTAGTGGACTGTTTTGGGTCCTTAATTGAATCCAAAACTTGTATTATTGTTATTCATCTTGTTCCTCATGTTTTGTACTTTTTTTGGTGTTATATACACCATTGTATCTTGTATTCTTCTTGTTGATAGCGAATC
Source organism: Capsicum annuum (assembly GCF_002878395.1). NCBI lineage: Eukaryota > Viridiplantae > Streptophyta > Magnoliopsida > Solanales > Solanaceae > Capsicum > Capsicum annuum. The sequence continues at coordinate 102,510,929 of NC_061115.1, read as the reverse complement.
TAAGAGTGGTCTCCATCTTGGTCCTCGGATCCTAATATGGGTCAAAGAGTCATCTTAGCACTCGAGGACATGAAGACGTGACTGAAGACCCGAGCTTGTGGGGCTTCCCATCCAAGGAATAAGATTTGAAGTGTAGAGAACAAGACCCACACTCCAAAGCTATTACTGTTCATCCGTCACTGTTCATCCGTCCCTTTAAAAGGGTTTTTTGGTCATTTGTAATAAGTTGTTCTAGCTATAAATATAACCTTATTAGGTCATTTTGGGGCAAATTTTTGATGATATTTTTAGTCTCTTTTGAGAGCCTCTTAGAAAGATGGAATCCTTGTGTTGATGAATCGCTTAGAAACGAAGATTGCTTGGGGATTCCGGTTCCCTTGAGGTCACGTAAGAGATAGGCTTAGGTTGTGTGTGATATTAAAGGTCCAAAAGTGGAATAATCTTTTGGATTGTTAATATTACATCTTCATTTGTCTATCTATCTATCTTTATCTTATTGCATTTTGTATATTTGTAGTGGACTATTTTTGTACCTTGTTGAATCCAAAAGTTGTGTTCTTGTGTTCATCTTGTTCATCAAGTGTTTTTTCTATTTTTTTTAGTGTGTTTACTCTTGATATCACTTCCTTTCTTGTTCTTCTTGCAAATTTGAGATAGGTCATTAAAAAGGTCCATAGTTCTTGAACTAGTGGAGTGATTGGTGTTTGTTTCGTGTGTTCTTAGGGAGTTTTAGTATCATTTGGTATCAAAACATGGCTTGATCTTGTTCCCACAAGATCAATATTGGGTTTGTTAGTGAAAAAAATTTAAAAAAAAAGGTGTTCAAACTGAAAAATCCAAAATAAGAAAAGTTGTCCATTTTTTTGTGTTTGGACAGAAATTTTGAACTTAGATCTAGGAGTCCTTTTATGTGTTTTTTTGTTTCTAGTGTTATTTTCTTCATCACTAACACTAAAAGAGTCTAAATCTAAGTTTGAGATATCATTGTTGATGTTGTTGTTGTGAACTTCACCTTGGCAGATTGTTGTTGGTATTGTTGTTGCGGATTATAGTTAGAACTATTTTGGACGTGTGGTATGTTGTTGGTTCAAGGTTTGAACGTGTATTGTGGAGATTGTGTCATGGATTTTAAGGTTGGAAAGGTGTTGTTGATTTTTGGGGTACAACTTGAACCATAGAACTTCAAGATTCAAAAGAGTTTTCTTGGTGTTCTTTGTGTCCTTTACCATCTTCATCTATTGTTAAAAAAAAAAAAAAAGGTTGATATTTGATCTTGAAAGTTGAAGAAAGAGATTGTGTATTTTGTTAGTCTTGAAAGATATAATTCCAAAATTTAAGACCTCTCAAGACTTTTACAACCAATTCCAACCAATCAAGGACTTTAACAACCACTTTTCCTACAACCCTCCATGATTTAAGGACCATGTCTTGAGGAGAAAAGTCAAGTCTTGCTTTTTTAATTTGAAAGAAGATTTCAAGACTTGTTTTCTATCCTTAACCAATTACCACCAATTCCAAATTACAATGGCACCAAGACTTGAAATTGAAATATAAATTGTTGAAACCGCAACCAATACATGGCTGCCTCGTCACGTTGTCACTGTTCTCCAATAATTTTTAAGCTCAAATTTTGATTTCTTAGTTTCTAATCTTTGTTTCTTAGTTGTAATTTGTTGATTCTATTACTAACTAACAAACTAGTAATAATCTACTAGGTTGTAAGATAGTTTTGGGTCCGTCTATTTATGTCTACCTTCTTCTCTTTTGTAAATTCGTTGTATTTGTTGGTTCAAGTCCGAAACAAATTTTTTTTGAGTCAACTCAAATGAAAATCTCTTTCGGGCCAAGACGGATCCATCCCTCAATCACTCACGAAGTACAAGCAAGCTTTCAACATTTGTGAAACTAAGTGTGAGGTAAAATCAAGAGTGAGAGCATGGTGAGGCTAATTTGAGCTAACAAGTTGTTTGTTTGTTTCTTCTGTTGTCTTTATTAGGTCCCACGGATGACGGTACTTCCAAGGCTGCCCTTGAACATGTCCACCAAAACCTTGAAAGACTACGTCACATGCTTGACTCCCCTAATCCAAAACCATTAATCCAACTTCTACTTGACCAAAGAATAATGGCTTGTCTTAAAACTATCCTCCATGATTGTGAAAGACGAGAAAGGGAATGGATGCCATACAAACCACTATATCAAAGTCTCCCTCGTGATGAGAACTTATCAAAGGTAAAAGCGGGTTGCCATGACACACATCAAAGTGGAGACCGTAGCTCATATTAGTTACAAGGTAAAAATGCTAATCCGCACACTCTTACAAACTTGGAATACTGTGATGTAGCTAGTAGTAGCCAAACGGGAATGGTTTCGGGTTTCCATAGAGTAGTTGTGCATGGGTCTTCCTTTTATGATACTCTAGGTATTGTTAGGATGCATGACAACCAATTTCTTATTGAAAGTAAGCAAGCACTAGTTGATCCTTTAGATGAAAAATTAATTCTTCTTGTAAGAATGATTTATGTCCATCTAGTGCTACTAGTACTTGTGACTTGAGTAAGGTTCCATTGCCATTGAACAAGAGTATTCACACACTAGTTGACCCTTGTGAAAACCAAGGTGAGTCTAAGTTGGTATGTCAGTTTCCAACAACTAGTGAGGATTTGAAAAATGATCAATCGGGTGAGGATGACCTTGATGTGATTGAATGTCTAGAAAACACGGTTAGTATTTGTTCTTGTGAAGTTGGTTTTGATTATGATCCCTTTGCTGTCCATGATGGTTTATGTCTATTTAGGGACTACTCCCTTAAAAGAGAAAGTGTTGCATACCTAGAAATCCTATCTACTCCTCCTTCATGTGTTTCCTATGTTGAGCTTTCTAATAACAATAAGATTAAAATTAGTAAGTACTTGTATGATGACACCTTTTCCTACCCTCTCTGTGTGCATGATATTTTCTATAGTGATATAGAGGGTATGCCTATTTTTTAGGGCGGCACCTTAGGAGAAAGTAAGTATGGCTGAAAACCATGGACATAGCTACTTTGCCCGTTTGATCCCGGTACCATCTTAGGGTGGGAAAGGATGACTCTCGGCTTACTTTCCTTTTGTCTTGACGTGTGCCCGAGCCACTTTCTTTGTAGCATTTGTACTAACATTTTCATGATTAAAACAAAGGACCCGTGGTTGTACTTTAAATTTTTCCGCCTCGGCATGGCATGTTGATGTGTTATTTTTGCTAACACTAACCCCTCATGGCATGAGGATGTGTGCTTGTTTGTCTTCTCTTGATTTTGTAAGGTACAAATTTGAGGTCGAATCCTTTTCAAGAAAGAGATGATAATATGAGTGTGATCACGTAGATGGAATCTTATGGGTGTGTATTGAAGTTTTCCAAGTGTGTGTGCAAGAGAAGTGTAATTAAGGACCCAAATACACACCAAAAACAGCCTACTACAAACACTAAAGGGGCAGCCCACTCTTGAAGGGCCATTTTGGACATTTTACATTTTATCTTTTAATACACTATAAATAGAACCTCTTAGGGTTTTAGTCTTAGTTTTTTTATGAATATGAATATTGTATAACATGAAAAGAAAAGGTCCTCTTTCCTTGAGGCAAATCAGAAACTTGGAACTAGGTAACAACAAGAGCGTGGAATCACTTTTGTTGTTTGTTTGGAAACTTAGGTCTTGAGGTTCATGAGCTCCTCTTGGTCCAAGTAATAACTTGGAACTAGGTAACAACAAGAGGGTGGAATCACTTTTGTTGTTTGTTTGCTTGGAAACATAGGTCTTGAGGTTCATGAACTCCTCTTGGTCCAAGTAAGAACTTGATGTTGCTATTTATTTGTCTTAGGGTCCTTTCTCATTGTTAGGGTTCTTAGATTTGTGAATATTGTATGTCAAGTTACTATCATTTTTGTATCTTGTTATTGTGAATCCGAATCTGGTTATTTTTGTTGTCATATTGTTCCTCACGTTTTTGTTGTGTTTTGTGGCTGTTTTGGGTCAAATACACCTTTGTTTCTTACGTTCTCGTTATATTTGTCAAATCTAAGTGAGGTCACCATTTGGTTCACAATTTATTGTGATTTGTGGACTGTTTTGGAGGGTGTATTGGACTGTTTTATGGCTGTTTCGTGGATGATACAGGTCAAAGAGGCATCTTAGCACTCGAGGACATGAAGATGTGAGTGAATAACCGAGCTTGTGGGGCTGCCCATCCAAGGAACAAGCTTTAAAGTGTAGAGAACAAGTCCGTCACTGTTCATCCGTCCCTTTGCAAGGGTTTTTTGGTCATTTGTAATATGTTTTCCTAGCTATAAATATAATCTTATTAGGTCATTTTGGGGCAGATTTTTGATAATATTTGTAGCCTCTTTTGAGAGCCTCTTAGCAAGGTGGAATCCTTGTGTTGATGAATTTCTTAGAAACGGAGATTGCTTGGGGATTCTGGTTCCCTTGAAGTCAGGTAAGAGATAGGTTTAGGTTGTGTGTGATATTAAAGGTCCAAAAGTGGAATAAATTTTTCGGTTGTTGATATTACATCTTCATTTGTCTATCTATCTATCTTTATCTTATTGCATTTTGTATGTTTCTAGTGGACTGTTTTTGTACCTTGTTGAATTTGAAAGTTGTGTTCTTGTGTTCATCTTGTTCATCACGTGTTTTTGCTATTTTTTTAGTGTGTTTACTCTTGATATCACTTTCTTTCTTGTTCTTCTTGCGAATCCGAGATAGGTCATCAAAAGGGTTCATAGTTCTTGAACTAGTGGACTGATTAGTGTTTGTTTCGTGTGTTCTTGGGGAGTTTTTGTATCATTTGGTATCATAGCATGGCTTGATCTTGTTCCTACAAGATCAAATCTTGGGCTAGCTCACTTGAAAAAAAAAAGTTGAAATCTGAAAATTTTAGAAAAATATCAATCTGTCCATTTTGTGTTCTTGGCTAAAAATTGTGTTTTTGTTGTGTATTGGCCAATATTTTTACTTGTATTTATTTTCTCTAAGTATTAGTTTTGTTCCTCACTAACACGTTGAGTCTATATCTTAGATTTGAGCTTGAAATGTTGATGTTTTAATGTGAACAAAGTGTGGCCGATTGTTGTTGGTATTGTTGTTGTGTGATGTGTTGTTGGTTCAAGTTTTGAACGTGTATTGTGGATATTGTGTTGTGGAATTTAAGCTTGGGAAGTTTTTATTGTTGTTTTGGAGGTCAAACTTGAACCTTAGAACTTCAAGACTCAAAGTTTGTGTTCTTGGTGTTCTTTACCATCTCCTTGTTGAAAAAAAAGTGGTTGTTGATCTTATAAATTGAAGAAAAAGAGTGTGTACTGTGTTAGTCTTGCAAGACATAGATCCACGTTTCAAGGTGTAGTATTTGTGACTCAAATACTTACACTAAAGACTTTACATCACTTCTCAACCACTTTCCCATGAAACAAGGGTCTATGTTTTAAGGAAAAGTACCACAAAAGTCAAGTCTTGAAATGTGAAACTTGAAAAAAAAAAAGGCTCCAATACTTATTCTTCCCCCCTTAAAACAAATTCCACCAATCCAAATTAAAATTGGTCAAGACTTGGACTTTGGAAAATAAAAATTGTAGAAATCGCAACCAATACGTGGCTGCCACATCATCAAGTTACTGCTCACACATCAAATTTTGGCTCAAATTTCAGATTTCTTAGTTTCCTTTTGTAGTTCCTTAGTTTCAATTTCGTTAGATCCAATACTAATTGGCAAACTAGTACTCATCTACTAGATTGTTAGTTAGTCTTTCTGTTTGTTTATTTGTGTTAAGCGTTTGTTGTGTGCTTTTCTCATTTTTGAGTCATAGCATTCTTTTTGGTTCAAGTTCATACATTACTTTTTAAGTCATTTAAAATAAGAATCTAATCCATCCTCTAGCCACAATTGGAACCAAGTGACCTCATTGGAGTACATGCGAGTTATCAACACTTGTGAGGCCAATAGAGTGAAAACTTCAAAAATGTGAGCTTGAGAGTGTGGACTGTTTTGATACGTCGTGCGGACTAATTTTTGCTAACCTTTAACGTGTTTGATATTTTTGTGTTGTTTGTTTAGTAGCTCTTGATAGGCACAATGGCGAATGAAGATGACATGCCTAGTTGGGTTAAATTCATCATAGCAAGGTTTGATACCATCGATAGTCAAATAATGGACAAAATAGAAGGGAGATTAGAAGGGACGGAAGACTCTCTTTGCAAGAAGTTGGATAACTTGATGGAGCATCAAAGCCTTCCTAAGCAAATTTCTGTGAGTGGCCATACTCCACATGAGCTACAAGGTAATCAAACTAACTTTTTCACTCTAGTGAATAAGGATAATAGCCAACTCTAAGTGCGAATGATAGTTTGTCTTTAAGTGAGAAGAATATGCCTTTATTTTGTGATGATAATGTACAACTTAAAATTGTGGATATACTAATTGATCCACCTAGTGTTGAATCCATTGTGGCAAGTGATATTACAATGTCTTATGGAAGTCATGACAACCAACTTATATGTGAAAATGGTGATGTTGAACAAGTTGGCTGATTGACTAAAGATGACCCTCCAGTTGTTTTTGTTGTAGATCATCCTTGCATAGAGGGGATACGTGATTGTATTGGTGGTAGTCTCAGGGAAAGAAAGCATGTCCTCCATCCATATCCATGGATACCCTACCTCTTTGATCCCATTGATCACTTGAGGTGTGATATTGATTAATTTAAAACCATATTCGGGAATGACATATGTGCATTGTGTGAGCATGATTATGTTGATGCTAAGCATATCTTGTATGTAATTCGGGTTTCCCGTGATTAGTGTATCATTTTTGAGAACCCGAGGGATGTTTGGGTATACGTAAGTTTGAGCCACCTTGGCATAATGCTATGAACCCTCATACGTTGAGGAACTTGTGTTTGTTTGTTATTCCTATCATTTTGTAAGGTTCTAATTTGAGGACGAATCCTTTCTAAGGAGGGGAGGATGATACGGGTCAAAGAGGAATCTTAGCACTCGAGGACATGAATATGTGAGTGAAGACCCGAGCTTGTGGGGATGCCCATCCAAGGAAGAAGCTTTGAAGTGTAGAGAACAAGTCCTACACTCCAAAGCTGTTACTGTTCATCCATCACTATTCATCCGCCCCTTTGCAGGGTTTTTTTGGTCATTTGTAATAAGTGTCCTAGCTATAAATATAACCTTATTAGGTCGTTTTGGGGAAGATTTTTGATGATATTTGTAGCCTCTTTTGAGAGCCCCTTAGCAAGGTGGAATCCTTGGGCAAGGTGGAATCCTTGTGTTGATGAATCGCTTAGAAATGGAGATTGCTTGGGGATTCCGGTTCCCCTGAGGTCACGTAAGAGATAGGTTTAGGTTGTGTGTGATATTAAAGGTCCAAAAGTGGAATAATCTTTTGGGTTGTTAATATTACATCTTCATTTGTCTATCTATCTATCTTTATCTTATTGCATTTTGTATGTTTGTAGTGGACTATTTTTGTACCTTGTTGAATCTGAAAGCTGTTTTCTTGTGTTCATCTTGTTCATCACGTGTTTTTGATGTTTTTTTAGTGTGTTTACTCTTGATATAACTTCATTTCTTGTTCTTCTTGCGAATCTGAGATAGGTCATCAAAAGGGTTCATAGTTCTTGAACTAGTGGACTTATTGGTGTTTGTTTCGTGTGTTCTTGGGGAGTTTTGGTATCAGATCCTTAAGATTGGGGACTGATTTGGAATGTGTTTCATCTTTCTCTTGTCATTCCCGTATCAGGTGTTCATCTTTTTCTTCATCTATTCTTACAACTTAAGACAACAAAGGTGTAAAATAGATCCAAAAGGTTATAAGACGAGTTATAAAGTTGTTGGTGAGAAGACTTGCACACATCACTTCCTAGACTTGACAACCACTTTTCCTTAAATCAAGGGACCTTGTTTTGTAGGATTAGTATAGTCAAATCTCACCTTTTTGAGTTTAAAAAGTTAAAAAAAGTACAAGACTTTTTACTTTCCCTCCAAAACCAATTGTCATCCATTACAAGTTGTGTGAATATTGAAATTTCAGATTTGTGACAAAAAATTGTTGTGCGGGACCAAGACCAATTAGATGCTGCCACATCACTAATAAGCTCAAATTTGGATATTTTCTAGTTTCTAATTGTTGATTCTTAGTTTCCTTACTTGGTTGTAGAACTATTTAACAAACTAGTACATTCCTACTAGGTAGTCAATTAGTCCTGTGAATCCGTTTGTTCGTGTCAATGATTACTTGGGTGCTTTTATCTTTTGAATACGTTGCTACTTCTTGGTTCTAGTCCAATGATAATTCTTTGAGTCTTCAAAAATGAATCCACTCCGGATAAGAGCTTACTCATACCTTAAGGATTCATGGGTTACTAGCCAATCTACAACACTTGTGGAACTAAAGTGTGAGGTGATCCAAAGAGTGTAAGTGAAGAGAGGATTTTTTTCACTAACTTGTTTGTTGATTTTGTAGCTAATACCTTGATAATGGAGGGGACTACATCCCAAAATATGGATACTAATGCTCTTGACTCTATGAGGTCCACTCTTGAGGCCGTTACCCGAATACTAGAAAGGTTGAATATGGAAATTGGAGCTGTGAGAGGGGATTTGGCAACAATAAAGGGAGATGTGTCAGCTATTAGTGGGAGATTAGAACAAGTGGAGAGTCAAAGGAACTCTCGTCCTTCTACTCCTCTACATGTTTCTTCAAGTGGGCATGATAGAACTTCACCGCAACCATCACTCCCAAAACAGTGCACCAAATGCTAAATCCACCCCAAGCTCCACTAAATGCTGTAAGCCAAACCACTTCTTTCCCTCCAAACCATGACCCCACTAGACCAATACATTTCCAAACTTCTCAAGTTCCATAAGAGGGACTTGGACGTCAAGTACCTCTGATAAATCCAAAACCTCCCTTCCAAGCTCCATTAAACCAAAGACCACCACCTTCATAAAATCCAATTCCTCCAAATCAAGTTCAAAATGTCCAAAACCATCCAGACCTCTTTGAGGAATATGGTAGAGAGGGATATGAAAGATATGGAGCCTTTAAGGATGCTTACATGAGGGAGGAGAGATGAGAGGGTATGGAGAAAGGGGAAACCGACACCAAGAAAGAGATGTAGGCATCAACACCATCAAGTTGAGCCTACCAATATTTAAAGGTGAAAGTGACCCCGAGGTCTACTTAGCTTGGGAATCGGCTTATGATAAAGTATTCCAGGTTAATGATATCTCAAAAGAAAAGAAAAGTTGTTATGCCATAGCTCATTTTGAGGGTTGTGCTAACACTTGGTGGGAGTACGTTAAGCATTTTGGTAATTAATTAGTTGATGGGAAGCCACCACCTTGGTTTCGATTGGGTACTTCATGAGACAACGGCACCTTCCCGAGAGTTATCGCCATGAGTTGCTTGCTAGATTGTACAACTTGCGTCAAGGTAACAAAAGTGTGATGGCATATTATGATGATTTTCAACAACTCATGTTGAAGCTTAATCATCATGGGGAACAAAGCAGTCATGAAATCATCCGGTTCATTGTGGGTTAAACAAAGAGATCTCCACTCATTTAACACTTCACAAGTTTGATACCGTTGAAGGTATTTTTCAAGCGGCTCTTGAGATTGAAAGGGAACTTAAAGAGAGGTCGTCGTTCAAGGCAAGGGGAAAATCCACCTCGATTTGGCCTAGAAGCAAGGAGATGGCTCAATACTCTTTGGGTTGTCCCAAAAACAAGGACTAAACCGCCACTACAAGGCTGCCCGAGCCTAAAAGAGTCCACAAAATTCCTCCAAAGCAAGAAGTTCATAAGTATCCTAACCCAAGGGGATTCCAATGTTTCAAGTGCCAAGGTTGGGGACATAAAGCCAATGAATGTCCAAACTGATGCAACGTGATTCTATGAGAAGGGAGATTGTATTACCTTGGTAAAGAGGTGGGTCTTAAAAAAGGGAAGGATGAGGCCGAGCCCCAAGATGGAGAGGAACCCGAAAATGGACCACATGATGATGATGACAATATTGGTGAAGATGTTTATCTGCAAGACGGGGAGTGTGTTGTTCCGAACTTTGTAGTTAGGCGCGTCGTAATTAGTAAGGCAATAGATGACCCAAGTCAAAGGGAAAATATGTTCCATACTAAATGTCTTGTAAAGAGGAGTGTGTACACTTTGGTGATCGATAGTGGTAGTTTTGCAAGTGTTGTTAGACTTTTTGAAGTTACCAACTACACCGCACACTAGTCCTTAAAAGTTACAATGGTTGAATGAATATGGTGAATTAAAGGTCACAAGGCAATGTGTGATACGGTTTGAGGTGGGAAACTACCACGATGAAGTGCTTTATGACGTAATACCAATGCAAGCGTGTCACTTGTTTTTAGGTAGACCTTGGTAATATGATAGGTCTACCAAATACGATGGGAAGTCTAATCGATATAAACTTGAGAAGGATGGCCAAAAGGTCACAGTTCATCCTCTTTTGCCTTCCCAAGTAAATGAGTGGCATCAAAAGATGAGAGAATTGAAGAAAAAGGGGAAAAAATCTGAAAAGGAAGAAAAGGAGAACCCATAGGTGGGACAGTAGAGGTATCCGACGCTGCCTCAACATCAAAGGGGAAGGAAAACATGGTGATATTGGTGAGAAAAATGTCACACCTCAAATTCCGTTAGGGCGGACAGGCACCCATTTTGGGAGAACCAACTCTTAACCATGTACTTTTCATGCATGTAATTATGGCATTCGAAGCTTCTGCTAGTATGGATATGATACATTGTTAAAACAAACCACGTAAGTAAGTCCAAACCGATATATACAAGACTTTGTCGTTGGGGCCACAACGTTAAAAGAAAACAATACTACCACACTTAACTTCACATAGTCTGCAAAGCCTCTAAAAGACACATAGACACATAGTTAAGGTTGGGACAAACCCCCGCCTTGCTCATAACTACTACACAATACAAAAATATATAACAGACTTGGAAAGCTTCGAATCAACTTAGAGTTCACCAATAGCAGCTGGATGTCCTGTGCTCCTACTGGGGTGGTCTACTAGCTAGAGTACCTGTACCTGCAGCATGAAACGTAGTGTCCCCCATGAAGGGTGTCAATACAAAGAGTGTACTGAGTATGTACGACATGAAATGACTAAAAATAAGACAAGATCTCAACAAAATCAGTTATCAATATATAACTATAAAGATAAGAATAGAATACCAACTTTGCTTATGCTTATGGGATCATGTACATTACATCCTTTACTTTGCTTTATACTTCTTTACTTTATAAGATTATAAGGCATAATACAAATGACCAGTTGATCAGTGGTAAAAGAGGATGACACATGCTAGGCATTTTAACCCCTGGGATACATACCTCATAATTGCACAAATTGAGATCGACCCATGCTAGGCTTTCCTTTTTCCCCTGGGATACCACCCATAATATTGGGATCGACCCATGATAGGTGTTTCTTCCACCCCAGGGATACCACCCAAAAGATATGGACTCACTTCAGATTATTCTTTTCATCTTTAAAGTTGTTTTGGTGGTCATGTATTAGATCGGGAACTTTGGACCAGCAGAAAAAGGTGTGCAAATATGCACTAGCTGCAGTAGCAATGAGGTCGAATACAATAATAATAGAAATATAACACATAGGAGCTTAGCTAACATCGTGGTTCATGTTAACTAAGAGAACAACTCGTAAGGCTTATTTCTGAAAGCACCCATATCATACTAGTATTTAGAAAGGAAATGGACAGAGCTAGTAACAAACACATCTTTAGGTACTTTAACAACTTGACAAGTTAGAATAAGGTTGTTAACCACCTAGGGGGTTGTACGCTGTAGTATGTATAACTTGAAAGGAAGAACGCTTAGGAAGCTTACTTTGTAACAAAGGAGTTAGATTCATGCCAAAGAGTAGGATCGATGAACCATACATACCTTGCTGCACAACTGATCACACCTTTACTTAACGTGTTTTCTTTTAGATTACTAATCTACAATAGCATAAGACTAGTATTAGTTGCTAATTAACATATTCACGCTATTTAAACTTACTAAAATAGTAACCGGGCAGTAATCCACAATCAACTAATCCAAGGGTGTTCTCTCAACCTCGTTCTTCTCCAATTACATTCACATGTGATGTAACTTTTTATAAGATCCCCTTGACAGTTTCATCATTATTGTACTCTTAAAATAGTATATTAAGTGATGTGGGCAGTAAACTTATGCGACATTCAATTTGGTGGTGTACCATTATACTCTTCTTCTACCTTTCAATGGAAATTAATCACACCATTCCCCCAACGTCAACCAAGAATCCCCCAACATACATACATAAAACAGATCCAAAACAGCCCTAAATACCCCTTAATATGGCAACCATAAATTGAACTCACCATCCCTTGAGTTCTTAACAACAACATATACACAATCCTCAACCAACACACGTATATAGGAAAAGGGAAAAAATGAACAGTAGCCATACCTTAATTTTGGTGGTAGTTTATTCCCTTAATGTATCAATATCTTGATCCCTTTACTCACAAACCAAAAGTGAAGAGAAAAATCTCTTAATAATCAAGGATAAAGGGACTGCCAAACTTAAAAAGGGATATCTTCTAGTTTAATCATGGAGAACATAATCCTTATAGTATTCTTAATATGTGCTCATGAGTTGTTCACTTACCTTTAACTTGGAAGGAAGGTTTCCAAAGAACCCTAGTAGAATTTTAGGGCTGCTGCATAGCTAAGAGAGAACAAGAGAGAAAATCTTGAAAGCTGTTTTTTTTTTTTTACTAGTTAAAATGAGCTATAAGGGCTGGTTTTAATCCCTTTAAAAAGAGCTGCTCTAGGCCGACTTTCTTGGTCATTTTTGGGCCATAATTTATCAAGTAGGTGATGCACCTAATTTCCCATTATATTAGGCCTTTGTGGATTAAAAACTATTGGGCCTTGGCTGCCTATTCTCCTCCTTTTCTCTTATTTAATTTGGGCCAGAATTAACTTAAGTAGGTGGTAGTGTATTTGGCCCAATAATATGGTCAAGAGATCCTTAATAGGTGATGCACCTACTTAGTTTTTAAGTTGGTCAAAAGGTCAAAGTGGGTGATTCACCTACTAGCTTAAAATAAGTCAAGCAAGCACCTCAATATTTTGTTCCATTTTAAGATCAAAATACTTATAGTTAAAATTAAAACTTGGCCACTTCATCCTTTAGATTCAAATACCTATTTAAGGGCCCAAGTTTATATTCTCTCATCGAAGGTAACTTAGTCATACCATGTTTCAGTACTTGTTGGAACTCCTCCAAACCTATCTTACCCTCACCAATCACATAGGATATCCGAGCCCATTACCTACCCCATAAGTCCATATCAAGTGCCACATAAGTAGAACTAGTACACGCAGAATATAGGGTGTTACATCCTACCCCCCTTAGAAACATCCATCCTCGAATGCTAGCATAACTAGCTAGCGTAAACGAATATAAGACTTTTCAACTCATTGTTATCCATATAACACTTGTGTATTTATACTTACTTGTTTATTCCCTAAATCAGCATCCTTGGACCAAGTTTTTAGATTCAAATAAATGAGGGTACTTTGACTTTATTGCTTCTTCGGCTTCCCATGTGATTTCTTCTACTTGCGGGCTCCTCCAAAGCACTTTTACTGAAGCTACTTCTTTATTTCTTAACTTCTTAACTTGCCGATCTAGTATAGCAGTAGGCACTTCTTCATACGTTAGTTTTTTCGTAACCTGCGCATCTTTAGTAGGAGTAATATGGGATGGATCTCCTATGCACTTGCGGAGCATTGAGACATGAAACACCGAATGCACCATTGAAAGCTCTTGGGGTAGGTCTAACTCATATGCCACTTGGACAAATCTTTGAATAATTTTATATGGCCCTATGTAGCGGGAACTTAGTTTTCCCTTTTTACCAAACCTCATTACCCCTTTCATTGGAGATACCCCTTCAAGAACACCAAATCTCCTATAGCAAACTCTAACCCTCTTCTTCTAGCATCCGCATATGATTTATGTCGGCTTTGAGCTATTTCTAATTGTTGTTGTATCACCTTAACTTTTTCTATAGCTTGATGAACAAGATTTGGCCCAAATAAGGTAAGTTTAACCTACTTCAAACCACCCAATTGGTGATCTACACTTTCTGCCATATAAAGCTTCATAAGGCGCCATTTTGATACTCGAGTGATAACTATTGTTGTATGCAAACTCAATTAGTGGAAAATGATCATCCCAACTACCTTTGAATTACAATACACAAGCACGCAACATATCCTCTAATGTTTGGATTGTACATTCCGCCTGGCCATCTGTTTAAGGGTGAAAAGCTATGCTTAAACTCACTTGAGTTCCCAAACTCTTCTGGAATGACCTCCAAAAATGTACAGTAAATTGAGCTCCCCTATCAGATATAATAGAGATTGGGACTCCATGCAGCTGAACTATCTCTTTAATATATAATTTTGCATACTCTTCAGCTATGTACGTAGTTTTAACTAGTAGAAAGTGTGCTGATTTGGTGAGTCTATCAACTATTACCCATATAGAATCAAACTTTCGAGATGAGCGAGGTAGACCAGTGATGAAATCCATGTTAATCATATCCCACTTCCAAGTTAGGAGCTCCATAAGCTGCATATAACCTTCTGGCTTTTGGTGCTCCACACTTGTTGACAATTTGGACATTCAGCTACAAATTCTGCAATTTTCTTCTTCATGTTGCCCACCAATACACCTGTTTCAAGTCATGATACATTTTACTTGAACCAGGATGGATAGAATATCTTGAATGATGTGCCTCCATCATAATCTTCTTTCTTAGCCCATCTACATTAGGTACACATAATCTGTTTTGGCATCGAAGTATTCCCTCTTCTGTAAGCTTAAATGCCTTTGTTACACCTTGTTGTACATTTTCATTAAGTTGTAAGAGAATAGGATCTATGTATTGTTTCACTTTAACTTCGGCTACTAATAGGGATTCTACTGCATTTTGCACAATAACGCCTTTATCTGAAGATTCAATAAGGTGAACCCCTAAGCTAGCTAATTGGTGTAGATCCCTACCTATTCCTTGCCTTTCCATGGGCTTCCTATAATTACTTGCCATCACATTACGACTTAGTGCATTGGCTACCACATTTGTTTGCTCGGATGATATAAGATATCAACATCATAGTCTTTTAACAACTCAAGCCATCTTCGCTGCCTCAAGTTTAGGTTCCTCTGGTTAAAGAGGTACTGCAAACTCTTGTGGTCAGTATATATATCAACATGTACCCCATACAAATAGTGGCGCCATATTTTTAAGGCAAATATAACTGCTTCTAGCTCAAGATCATGTGTTGGATAATTCTTCTTATGTGGCCGCAATTGTCTTGAGGCGTATGCTATTAAGCCTGAAGCGTCAAAATATACCGCATAGCCTTCCGTGCCATCTGGAAGTACCAATATGGGTGTAGAAGTCAACTTATTCTTCAAATCTTGAAAACTTTTTTCACATATTTCATCCCATTGAAACTTAGATTCTCTATGTGTTAACTTTGTTAAAGGTGCAAAAATAGAAGAAAACTCCTCAACGAACTTTCTATAATAACCTGCCAAGCCTAAGAAACTACGAACCGCTATAGGCGTCATAGGTCTGGGCCAGTTCTTCACTGCCTCTATCTTTTGAGAATCAACTCTTATTCCTTCATCGGATAGAATATGACCCAAGAATGCTACCGATCTTAACCAAAAATCACATTTGGAGAACTTTGTATACAACTTACGATCGCAAAGTATTTGTAACACCTGTTGCAAATGATTAGCATGGTCTTCTTCTGATCTTGAATACACCAGAATATCATCTATAAATACGATAACAAATACATCCATGAATGGCTTAAACACTCTATTCATAAAATCCATGAAAGCTGTTGGTGCATTAGTTAGCCCAAATGACAACTAAAAACTCAAAATGACCATATCGCGTTCGAAAATCCTTTACGTATGTCTTTCTCCTTTACTCTCAGTTGATGATAACCTGACCTTAATTCAATCTTTGAGAAACACTTAGCACCTTGTAATTGATCAAACAAATCATCAATTCTAGGAAGGGGATATTTGTTCTTAATTGTCACCTTATTCAATTGTCGATAATCAATACACATTCTCAACGTGCCATCTTTCTTACGTACAAATAACACGGGTGAGCTAAGGAGATATACTAGGCCATATGAAACCCTTTTCCAACAAATCTTTTAATTGTTCCTTCAATTCACGTAATTCTGCAGGGGCCATTCTATAAGGAGGAATAGAAATCGGTTGTGTACCTGGTATCACATCTACCAAATTCTACTTCTCTTTCTGAAGGTAAACCAGCAAGCTCTTCAGGAAATACATCAAAAAATTCATTTACCACTGAGATGGATTGAAGAGTTGGTGACTCCGCCTCTATATCTTTCACCCTTACTAATGGCATATGTATCCTTTGTACATCATCTTTCTTGCCTTAATATAAGAAATAAACTTACCCCTTGGTGCCCCAATATTACCCCTCCACTCAAGGACTGCTTTCTTTGGAAAATGGAAATGCACCCTCTTAGCTCGGCAATCCATTGTGGCATAACAAGAAGACAACCAATCCATATCCATTATAACATCAAAATCCATCATTTCAAGCTCCAAAAGGTCAGCCAATGTATCACGATTACAAACAGTTACTATACAATTACGGTAAACTCTGCTAGTTATAATAGATTTGCCAATTGGTGTAGACACTTTATATGGCTTAGCTAGTAATTCTGGTGTTTTTTTGAACTTTCCAGCAATTAATGGAGTGAAATATGATAATGTAGAGCCTGGATCAATTAATGCATATACCTTATGTGAAAAGACAGACAATGTACCTATAACCACGTCAGGAGAAGCCTCCAAATTTTGTTGACCTGCTAGAGCATATGTACGATTCTGAACACCACTAGAACTAGCTCCCTTAACACCCCTACAATGACCAGTAGGTATCTGCTGACCCCTACCAAAAGAAGGAACCGAGGATGATGATGCAACAGTAGATCCAGTAGGTCGTGTCATATCAGCCATGCCCCTTTTTGGGCAATCTCTCATTATGTGTCCCGGTGTGCCACACTAATAACAAGAATTTGTCTCAAACCGACATGCACCTAGATGATTTCTTCCACAATGCTTACAAAGTTGTCTAGGAGGTCTTGATTGGCTTGCACCTCCTTGCTCTCGATACCCCACTACTTGTGAACCTTTACTCTTACTTTTTTGCCCGAATTGATTTCCCTTAAACCCCTGGAATTGAGGAGGAGCACCTGATGTGGAGTAGGAAGGTGATGGTCTAGGGGGTCTATTGAAAAATCGAGGCCTGAATTCACTCTGAAATGGAGAAAATTGTCCCATAGATCTAGCCCTCTTGGAGTGCCCTCTTTCCAGCTCTTGTGTCCTTGGCCTTTGATCCTCTATTTTTTGAGCAAATGCTTGTATTCTTGCTATAGCCATGTCTTTATTCAAGGCAGCAATAATACAGTCTCTAACCAAATATGGGTTCAATCTATCCACATATTGATGAACTCTATCCTCCATAGTAGCCACTACGTTAGGAGCATACCTAGACAAAGAATTAAATTGAAGACTGTACTCTCTCACGCTCATATTTCCTTGGTAAAGATTTAAAAACTGATCTGCACGGGTATCCCGAATCTCAAATGGAAGATAATGATCAAGAAATGATGTTTTGAATTCTTCCCAACCAGCTAAAGGTGAACCTATACCCCTTGATTTTTTCCAAGCTTCATACCACAATATAGCCACCCCCTTTAATCGATATGCTGCTAACTCTACTGTCTCTTTACTAGATACATGCATAACATCTAAAGCCCTTTGAATCTGATCAATAAAGTCTTGTGGATCTTTATTAGGATCTAACCAAATAAATTGAGGAGGGTCCAATTTAAGGAAATCTTGGGTCCATAGACTGGCTGCCCTATCCACACAACTAGAACCCATAGTTGGACCAGCTTGTCCTTGACCTTGTCCAGCAACTATACGTGTTAATAATTGCACCGCATTCCTCAAATCTTTCTCAGTAGCATTAATAGGTGACTCTGGGGGTACTCTCCTCCCCCTTAGCTCTTCTGGAGATGGAGGAGTAGAAGAAGTCCGTCCGTAATGCAAACTCATCTTGGGCGTCACTTTGATCAGTATATCTAGGTGGTGATTTACTTGTCCCTTCTCCGGCAGCCATATCTACTTATTTACTCTTCTTACTCTTACTTTTTATTGTAATTAGCATCATTACTATATTGAAAAAAAAACATATTTAAGGTTAAATACAACTCAACCTACATTATTGGCTCTATCGCACGATCTAAGAAATGAAGAAAAAGGAATAACTCCTAAATGCCTCGTAGCCTCCGACTTAGAGATATGGTGCACAACACACCCATAAGCAAGACTCTACATAGACACGACTTTGTAGATAACTCCCTAGGATGACCTGCTTTGATACCAATTTTTTGTCACGCCTCAAATTCCGTTGGGGCGGGCAGGCACCCATTTTGGGAGAAACAACTCTTAACCATGTAATTTTCATGCATGTAATTATGGCATTCAAAGCTTCTGCTAGTATGGATATGATGCATTGATAAAACAAACTGCGTAAGTAAGTCCAAACCTACATATACAAGACTTTGCCGTTGGGGCCACAACATTAAAAGAACACAATACTACCACTTAACTTCACATAGTCTGCAAAGCCTCTAAAAGACATATGGACACTTAGTTAAGGTCAGGACAAACCCCCGCATTGCTCATAAATGCTACACAATACCAAAATATATAACAAACTCGGAAAGCTCCGAATCAACTTAGACCTCACCAATAGCAGCTGGATATCCTGTGCTCCTACTGGGGTGGTCTACTAGCTAGAGTACCTGTACCTGCGGCATGAAACATAGTGTCCCCCACGAAGGGTGTCAATACAAAGAGTGTACTGAGTATGTACGGCATGAAATGACTAAAAATAAGACAAGATCTCAACAAAATTAGTTATCAATATATAACTATAAAGATAAGGATAGAATACCAACTTTGCTTATGCTTATGGGATCATGTACATTACATCCTTTACTTTGCTTTATTCTTCTTTACTTTATAAGATTATAAGGCATAATACAAATGACCAGCTGATCAGTGGTAAAAGAGAATGACCCATGCTAAGCATTTTAACACCATGCTAGGCATTTTAACACCTGGGATATGTTCCTCATAAGTGCACAAATTGAGATCGACTCATGCTAGGCTTTCCTTTTGCCCCTAGGATACCACCCGTAATATTGGGATCGACCTATGCTAGGTTTTTCTTCCACCCCTGGGATACCACCTAAAATATATAGACTCACTTCAAATCATTCTTTTAATATTTAAAGTTGTTTTGGTGGTCATATATTAGATTTGGAACTTTGGACCAGTAGCAAAAGGTGTGAAAATATGCACTAGATGCAGTAGCAATGAGGTCAAATACAACAATAATAGAAATATAACACATAGGAGCTTAGCTAACATCATGGGTCATGTTAACTAAGAGAACAACTCGTAAGGCTTATTTCTGAAAGCACCCATATCATACTAGTATTTAGAAAGGAAATGGACAGATCTAGTAACAAACACATCTTTAGGTACTTTAACAACTTGACAATTTAGAATAAGGTTGTTAACCACCTAGGGGGTTGTACGCTGTAGTATGTATAACTTGAAAGGAAGAATGCTTAGGAAGCTTACTTTGTAACAAAGGAGTTAGATTCATGCCAAAGAGTAGGATCGATGAACCATACATACCTTGCTTCACAACTGATCACACCTTTACTTAACGTGTTTTCTTTTAGATTACTAATATATAATAGCATAAGACTAGTATTAGTAGCTAATTAACATATTCACGCTATTTAAACTTACTAAAATAGTAACCAGGAAGTAATCCACAATCAACTAATCCAAGGGTGTTCTCTCAACCTCGTTCTTCTCCAATTACATTCACACGTGATGTAACTTTTTATAGGATCCCCTTACCAGTATCACCATTACTGTACTCTCAAAATAGTATATCAAATGATGTGGGCAGTAAACTTATACGACATTCAATTTGGTGTTGTACCATTATACTCTTCTTCTACCTTTCAATGGAAATTATTCACACCATTCCCCCAACGTCAACCAAGAATCCCCCAACATACATACATAAAACAAATCCAAAACAACCCCAAATACCCCTTAATATGGCAACCAGAAATTGAACTCACAATCCTCAACCAACACACGTATATAGGAAAAGGGAAAAATGGACAGTAGCCATACCTTAATTTTGGTGGTAGTTTATTCCCTTAATGTATCAATAGCTTGATCCCTTTACTCACAAACCAAAAGTGAAGAGAAAAATCTCTTAATAATCAAGGATAAAGGAACTGCCAAACTTAAAAAGGGATATCTTCTAGTTTAATCATGGAGAACATAACCCTTATAGTATTCTTAAGATGTGCTCATGATTTGTTCACTTACCTTTAACTTGGAAGGAAGGTTTCCAAAGAAACCTAGTGGAATTTTAGGGCTGCTGCATAGCTAAGAGTGAACAAGAGAGAAAATCTTGAAAGCTATTTTTTTTTTTGGCTAGTTAAAATGAGTTGTAAGGGCTGGTTTTAACCCCTTAAAAAGAGCTGCTCTTGGTCGACTTTCTTGGTCATTTTTGGGCCATAATTTATCACCTACTTGCCCATTATATTGGGCCTTTGTGGATTAAAAACTATTGGGCCTTGGCTGCCCATTCTCCTTCTTTTTCTCTTATTTAATTTGGGCCAGAATTAACTTAAGTAGGTGGTAGTGTATTTGGCCCAATAAGCTGGTCAAGGGATCCTTAATAGGTGATGCACCTACTTAGTTTTTTAAGTTGGTCAAAAGGTCAAAGTAGGTGATTCACCTACTAGCTTAAAATAAGTCAAGCAAGCACCTCAGTATTTTGTTCCATTTTAAGATCAAAATTCTTATAGTTAAAATTAAAACTTGGTCACTTCATCCTTTAGATTCAAATACCTATTTTAGGGCCCAAGTTTATATTCTCTCATCGAAGGTAACTTAATAATACCACGTTTCAGTACATGTGGGAACTTCTCCAAACCTATCTTACCATCACCAATCACATAGGATATCCGAGCCCATTACCTACCCTATATCAAGTGCCACATAAGTAGAACTAGTACATGCGGAAATAGGGTGTTACAAGGAAGGAACTCTTCGTGGATCATGATGAGGACACGCCTATGTTAATTTTGGCTCATTTTTTTAACACTAACCTCACCAATTCTTCCATTTCTCCTTTAATTTCTTGTGTGTTGCAGGATTATAAAGATGTATTTCCCGAAGAACTTCCGCAAGGATTTTCCCCACTTCGGAGAATTGAGCACCAAATTGATTTTGTGCCGAGCTCACAATTGCCAAACAAACCGTCTTATAGAAGCAACCCTACGGACACCAAAGAATTGCAACATCAAGTTGAGGAACTCCTCAACAAAGGGTATATCAAGGAGAGCATGAATCCGTGCGTAGTTTCGGTGCTACTAGTGCCTAGAAAGACGGAACATGGCATATGTATGTGAATTGCCGAGCATTAACAAGATTACAGTAAAATATCATCACCCTATCCCCAGGTTAGATGATATGCTTGATGAATTGAATGGTTCATGTTTATTTTCCAAGATTGATTTAAGGAGTGTCTATCACCAAATAAGAATGCAACCCGGTGATGAATGGAAAACCGTCTTCAAGACCAAGTATCGTCTCTATGAATGGATGGTTATGCCATTTGGACTAACAAATGGTCCAAGTACTTTTATGAGGCTAATGAATCATGTGATGAAGCCATTTATTGGAAAGTTTGTTGTTGTCTATTTTGATGATGTCTTGGTTTATAGCAAGTCTTTAGATGAGCATGTGATGCATTTACAATGTGTGTTTGATGTCCTTAGAAAGGAAAAACTTTACGCAAATCTGGAAAAATGCTCCTTTAGTATTAATGAAGTTGTTTTCTTGGGTTTTGTTATTATTTCAAGAGGGGTCGAAGTGAATGAATCCAAGATAAACGCTATAAAAAATTGGCCAATCCCACAAACCTTTGGAGAAGTAAGAAGCTTCCAAGGGTTGGCTAGTTTTTATAGAAGGTTTGTCAAAGGATTTAGCACCATAGTCGCCCCCTTGACCGAGGTCATTCGGAAAGATCAACCCTTCAAGTGGGGTGACAAGCAAGCTAAGGCTTTTGAAGCTTTGAAAGCTATGCTCATCTCCGTACCTTTGTTACAATTGCCCAACTTAGATAAGACATTCAAAGTCGAGTGTAATGCAAGTAAAGTAGGCATAGGGGCTGTTTTGATGCAAGATTTAAAACCCATTGCTTACTTTAGCGAAAAGCTCAAAGGAGCAACTCTAAACTTCTCCACGTATGATTTAGAGTTGTATGCCTTGATTAGAGCCTTGGCCACTTGGCAACACTACTTATGGCCTATGGAGTTTGTCATACGAACGGACCATGAATCCTTAAAGAATCTTCGGGCACAAGACAAGCTTAACAAATGGCATGCCAAATGGATTAAGTTTCTTAAGACCTTCCCTTATGTTATTCAATACAAAAAGGGTAAGGACAATGTAGTAGCCGATGCTTTGTCTAGAAAAAATATTCTTGTGTCCACTTTGTCATCAAAATTGATGGGTTTCAAGAGCTTAAGAGGATTGTATCCCGAGGACCCTCACTTTGCTCCTATCTTTAGGGAATGCAAAGAATTGGGTAGGGACAAGTGGGATTCGGCTAGGAGTTCAAATCCCTATGCCAAGTTTAATGGTTACTTATTTAAAGGTAGACGATTATGTGTACCCTCTAGCTCTTAGAGAGAGTTTTTTTTTAGGGAAGCATATGATGGCGGTCTAATGGGTCATTTTGGGGTCGAAAAGACCCTCGGAATATTGGACGAGCAATTCTATTGGCCAAGAATGCACAAGGATATAGTTAGGATTTATGGCCAATGTGTAGAATGCAGAGGAGCCAAATCTCGGCTCCTACCTCATGGGTTGTACACCCCACTGCCCATGCCTCTACGTCCTTGGCTTGATATATCTATGAATTTCGTATTGCGGCTGCCAAGGACTAGACGAGGCCGGGATAGTATCTTTGTTGTAGTCTATCGATTTTCTAAGATGGCGCACTTTATTCCTTGCTCTAAATGTGATGATGCACCTAGCATGGCCTCTTTATTTGTTGATAATAGTGTCAAATTGCGTGGCATTCCAAGGACCATTGTGAGTAATAGGGACTCTAAGTTCCTAAGTCACTTTTGGAAGTCCATGTGGGGTAGGCTTGGTACCAAGTTGTTATTGTCTACGTCTTGCTATCCATAAATCGATGGCCAAACGGAAGTAGTAAATAGGACTTTAGGTGCTATGCTACGTTTTATGGTTAAGGGAAAAATGACTTCTTTGGAGGAGCACTTACCATTGATTGAGTTTGCCTATAACCATGTTATACACTTAAGTACGGGAATGACTCCCTTTGAGTGTGTATATGGCCTCAACCCCCTTACCCCTTTGGATTTAACACCTTTGCCAAGTGATCTTATGATTAGCTTAGATGGAAGCAAGTGGGCAAATTCTATGAAGAAGTTACATTAGAAGGTGCGGCTTAGACTTGAGAAGAAAAACCAAGAAATTGCAAGGAGGGCCAACAAAGGGAGAAAGAAACTCATTCTTGAACTGGGAGATTGGGTGTGGGTGCATCTTCGAAAGGATTGGTTTTCATCTCAAAGAAAGTCCAAATTGATGCCAAGGGGTGATGGTCCATTCCAATTACTTGAGAAAATCAATGACAACGCTTACAAGATTGACCTTCCACCGGAATATCAAGTGCACAACACTTTCAACGTGTATGATCTTTCTCTCATGGATACGGTTGAAGATGACCAAATTCCGAATTTGAGGTCAAATTCCTCTCAATATGGAGAGGATGATATGGGTGTAGCAAGCTGGCCAACAAGTTCATGACCACTCACACGTAGCCAAGCTCGGGAGTTATAAAAACTCCAAGACTTGTTCATGCAAATGGCCGTTTGTGAGTTGGTGATTGATCCACTTAATGGTCTAAATGTTTTTAAGTGTGAAGAGGGGCCTTGAAGTGTAATAAACTTACACTCCAAGGCCACCCCATGGAAAGGGCAATCTGGTCATTTTCTCCTTCATTTATGGTGTAATATAAATAGACTATATTAGGGTTATTTGGCAGCTAGTTCTTTCATAATATTTTGAGACATAAACACTTGTAATATTGAGTAACTTCTCACTCTTCCATTAGAGAAGCCCTAAATCTGAAAACTCACAAGTAGAGTGATAATTGTGTTGTATCTTATCTAGAAACAAGGATCTTGAGGTCATAGAGTTCCTCTAGGTCCAAGTAAGAACTTGGTGTTAATATTATTTAGTCTTAGGGTCCTCTTTCGTTGTTAGGGTTCTTAGACTCTTGAATATTACATGTCAAGTTACTATCTTCTTGTAATCTTGTTAAGATTGTGTTTTGTAATCTTGAAGTCTAGTGAAGCCATGTGGGGCTCTTTTGATTCACTATCACCTTGTTGACTTGCTGGTTATTGTTAAAAATTTCATCATCTTGTTCTAAAAACGTGATTCTTAAAGCCTAGTGAAGCCGTGTGTGGCCCATTTCGATTCACTGGCACTTGTTGTTCAACTTGTTGTTTTTGGTGTTAGTTTGTTCATCTTGTTGTTCTTGCTGAATTCTTGCATTGTGGACTTAATATTGTATCAATTGTGTTGTGGGACAAGATACTTTTTCTTATTTCAAGAACCTTGTGTTGTGGGACAAGATACTTTTGTTATTTCAAGACATGTTTTCCCTCCAAAACCAATTGTCATCCTTTCCAAATTATGTAAAGAATTAAATTTCAGAATTGGTGCTTAAATTGTGTGGTACCAAAACCAATTGCATGCTACCACATCACCCATTTTCTACTGTTCACGTCATCCTTTTGGTACTGTTCACGTTATTAATAAGCTCAAATTTTGGTTTTTCTAGTTTCTAATTGTTGATTCTTAGTTTCATTACTTGGTTCCAGAACTAATTAACAAGCTAGTACACTCCTACTAGGTTGTCAATTAGTCCTTATGAGTTCCTTTGTTCGTGTCCACGTTTACTTGGGTGCTTTTATTTGTTTGAATACGTTGTAACTTCTTAACTCCAGTCCATCGAGAATTCTTTGAGTTTCAAACAAGAATCTACTCCGGACAAGATATTTAGTCATATCTTAAGGATTCACGATTACTAGCCAATCTACAACACTTGTGGAGCTTAAGTGTGAGTGAACCGAGAGAGTGTGAGTGAGGAGAGGTTAACGCTAACTTGTTTGCTGATTGTGTAGATGGCACCTTGACATGGAGGGAAGCACATCCCAAAGTGGGGGTACTACTAAACAAGAAACTATGAAGGCCATACTTGAGGCCATTATCAGAAGCTTAGAGAGGTTGAAAAGTTGGGGCAATGAGGGGAGATTTGACTACAATAAGTGGGAGATTGGAGCAAGTGGAGAGTCAAAGAAACTCTCGTCCATCTACTCCTCATCATATTCCTTCAAGTGGGCATGAAAGAACTTCATCCACCACTGTCTCACCCGAAACATTGCACCAAATAATTAATCCATCTCTAGCCCCACTAAATGTCACAAATCATACCACTACTTTCCCTCCAAATCAAGAAGCGAATAGGCCTCGCCATTCCCAAATTCCTCCAGTCCCACAAGAAGGATTTGGTCGTCCATTACCCCCACAAAATCTGAACGTTACCAAACTCCATCAAATCAAAGACCACCTCCTCCACAAATCCCAATTCCTCCAAATCAGATTCCAAATCACCAAAACCAACCAGCTCACTTTAAGGAACATGGTAGAGAGGAGTATGATGGATATGGATCCTTTGATGATGTTTACATGAGGGAGACGGAGCTGAGAGGGGGTCGTGTTGATCCAAAAAGGTACCGAGGGTATGGAGAAAGGGGAAATAGACACCAAGAAAGAGACATAGGCCTCAATACCATCAAATTGAGCTTACCTATATTTAAGGGTGAAAGTGACCCCGAGTCCTACTTAGCATGGGAATCAGCTTGTGACAAAGTTTTCCAAGTTAATGATATCTTGGAAGAAAAGAAAAGTTGTTATGCCATAGCTCATTTTGAGGGTTATGCCAACACTTGGTGGGAGTACGTCAAGATTTTTGGTAATGAATTAGTTGATGGGCAGCCACCATCTTGGTTTTGGTTAAGGTACTTGATAAGGCAACGCTACCTTCCTGAGAGCTATCGTCATAAATTGCTTGCTAGATTGTACAACTTGGTCAAGGAAATAAAAGTGTGATGGCATATTATGATGAGTTTCAACAACTTATGTTGAAACTTGATCATTGTGGGGAACAAATCAGTCATGACATCCGATTCAAGTGTGGGTAGAACAAAAAGATCTCCACTCATTAACACTTCACAAGTTTGATACCGTTGAAGGTATT
Source organism: Capsicum annuum (assembly GCF_002878395.1). NCBI lineage: Eukaryota > Viridiplantae > Streptophyta > Magnoliopsida > Solanales > Solanaceae > Capsicum > Capsicum annuum. The sequence goes on along the minus strand of NC_061115.1, from coordinate 102,484,244 downwards.
TTCCAAACGGCTCTTAAGATTGAAAGGGAACTTAAAGAGAGGTCGTCGTTCAAGGCAAGGGGACAATCCACCTAGGGTTGACCAAGAAGCAAGGATATGGTTTAATCCTCTTTGGGTTAGCCCAAAACCAAGGACCAACCTGCCACTACAAGGCTGTTTGAGCCCAAAACAGTCCACAAAATTCCTCCAAAACAAGAAGTTCACAAGTATCCTAACCCAAAAGGATTCCAATTTTTCAAGTGCCAAGGTTGGGGACATAAATCCAATGAATGTCCAAATCGATGCAACTTGATCCTACGGGAAGGGAGATTGTATTACCTTGGTGAAGAGGTGGGTCTTGAAAAAGAGGAGGATGAGGACGAGCCTCAAGATGGAGAGAGGAAACTGAAAATAGGTCGCATGATGATGATGATGATGATGGTGAAGTTATTTACCCGCAAGAAGGGGAGTGTGAGGTTCCAAAATTTGTAGTTAGATGCGCTATGATTAGTAAGGCAATAGACGACCCTAGCCAAAGGGAAAATTTATTCCATATTAAATGCCTTGTAAAGGGGAATGTGTGCACTTTGGTGATTGATAGTGGTAGTTGTGCGAATGTCGTTAGTGTTGGTATGGTGAACTTTCTAAAATTACCAACTACACTTCATACTAGCCTTTACAAGTTGCAATGGTTGAATGAATGCGGTGAATTGAAGGTCATGAGGAAATGTGTGATACGGTTTAAGGTAGGAAACTACCAAGACAAAGTGCTTTATGATGTGATACCAATGCAAGCATGTCATTTGTTGTTAGGTAGACCTTGGCAATATGATAGGTCTACCAAACATTATGGAAGGTCCAACTGATATTCACTTGAGAAGGATGGTCGAAAGGTTACTCTTTATCCTCTTTTGCCGTCACAAGTGAAAGAATTACATCAAAAGATGAGGGAGTTGAAGGAGAAGGAAAAGAAATTCGAAAATGGTAAAAAGGAGGGGAAAACTGTGAGTGGGACAGTAGGGTTTTCCGGGACTACCTCAACGATAAATGGGCAATTGAACATGGTGATGTTGGCTAGGAAGAAGGAACTCTTCTTGGATTATGATGTGGACAGGCCTATGCTCCTTTTGGCTCATTGTTTTAACACTAACCCTACTAATTGTTCCATTTCTCCATTGATTTCTTGTGTTTTGCAGGATTACGAAGATGTATTTTCCAAAAAACTTCCGCAAGGATTTCCCCCACTTCGGGGAATTGAGCATCAAATTAACTTTGTGCCGGGCTCATAATTGCCAAATAAGCTGATTTACAGAAGCAACCCTACGAACACCAAAGAATTGCAACGTCAAGTTAAGGAACTCCTCAACAAAGGGTATATCAAAGATATCATGAGTCCGTGTGTGGTTCCGGTATTACTAGTGCCTAAGAAAGATGAAACATGGCGTATGTGTGTGGACTATCGAGCTATCAATAAGATTACAGTAAAATATCGTCACCCTATCCCTAGGTTAGATGATATGCTTGATGTTGAATGGTTCGTATTTATTTTCCAAGATTGATTTAAGGATTGTCTATCACCAAATAAGAATGCAACCCGGTGATGAATGAAAAATCGCCTTCAAGACAAAATTTGGTCTCTATGAATGGATGGTTATGCCATTCGGCCTAACAAATGCTCTAAGTACTTTCATGAGGCTAATGAATCATGTTGTGAAGCTATTTATTGGAAATTTTGTTGTTGTATACTTTGATGATGTCTTGATCTATAGTAAGTCAATAGATGAGCATGTGAAGCATTTACAATGTGTGTTTGATGTCCTTAGAAAGGGAAAGGTTGTATGCAAATCTAGAAAAGTGTTCCTTTGGTGTTAATGAAGTTGTTTTCTTGGGTTTTGTTGTTAGTTCAAGAGGGGTTGGAGTGGATGAGTCCAAGATAGACGCTATCAAAAATTGGCCAACCTCGCAAACCATTAGCGAAGTAAGAAGCTTCAATGGGTTGGCTAGTTTTCATAGAAGGTTTGTCAAAGGATTTAGCACCATAGCTGCACCCTTGACCGCGGTCATTCGGAAAGACCAACCCTTCAAGTGGGGTGAAGAGAAAGAGGCTTTTGAAACCTTGAAAGCTATGCTCATTTCCGCGCCTTTATTATAATTGCCCAATTTTGATAAGACGTTCGAAGTTGAGTGTGATGCTAGTAAAGTAGGCATAGGGGCTGTTTTGATGTAAAATTTAAAACCCATTGCTTATTTTAGTGAAAAGCTCAAATGAGCAACTCTAAACTACTCCACGTATGATCTAGAGTTGTATGCTTTGATTCGAGCCTTGGCCACTTGGCAGCACTATTTGTGGCCCAAGGAGTTTGTTGATGCGGGAAAAACAAGAGAAACACGAAACAACTCCAAAACAGTCTACTCATCTTAAGGATTTGAGGACCAAGATGGAGACCACTCTCGGATTTGCTACAACCACACAATAACAAAATAAAGAGGTATGTTTTCAACACCAAAATATCCACAATACACAATGAACAAGATGAACACAATGATTATAAAATTCAGATTCAACAAAGACACAAAATAGTCCACCACAAATCTGAAATGTATAGATAGATAGATAGATAGACCAAATGAGGTAATACTATTAACAACCTAAGAATTGTTACGCTCTTGTACCTTTAATACTACACACAACACTAACCTATCTCTTACGTAGAAACAAGAGGGACCTTGATCTCTCAATGCACCCAACGTTTTCGAGCATGAATACAACACGAGAGATTTCACCCTCAAGTTGAAAATCCTAGTTACATGGATTTTGGCTGTGGGAGCCTTTCTCATAAGAGAGAAATGTTTCTAAGTGTGATACAACATCAATATTCAGCCAAGTCTAATGAATGAAATCCTAGAAGGTTGTATTGATAGTGTATTATAAGAATAGTGTGAAATGTCCAAAATGACCCCTTAGTCAAAGTCTTCAAGTGGGTTCCTTTGGAGTGCATTTTTGAAATGCCCTGATTTTCAGAATCAAAATGCTACATGGTGCTCATGACCCTGAGGGACCACAAGCTTTCTATGACTGATATCTATACCTGTACACTGCATATATAATGTAATAATGCGGAAAACATGAACATGTAGGCCATAAGGTTCAACTGAATAAAAAATCTGTCAAAACATAACATCCATATGGGTGAAAAATACCCAAAACAGCTAAAAACTGAATCAAATCTAAACATAAGTCTGAATACTGAATCTGAAATCCAACTAACTCTGTAAATTGATAACTGGCTAATATAATAAAGAATAAATCCAATCATATTGTCCTCGAATGAAGAGGACTCACTGAATCTCTGTGGCTGGAAATGCTACTACTACTGTCGATCTGGAGCTCGTGTCTCTGAACCTATGGTGTAATATAAAAAGAAAGCACCATAGCACAAATGCATTAGTATGAGGAGATGTACTGACTATACGAGTAAGGTAGGCTAAATATAAATAGGGTTTACACGCATGAACAATGCTAACTGTCTGACTGACATGAACGTAAGAGTACAAACATGCATACATAGTAACTAAAATCGTGGGTGCATGATAGCTAGTCTTGTATGCTAATACATGGTTTACTGATGGCTAACATGACTGATACTGAAATTCTGATAACATGGGCGACTGTATCTGACAATCCTGAATCTGATGGAACTATCCGAGTTCCGTACTATAACTGAGTTTGACTGTACCTGACAGTCCTAATTTACTAAAATCTGAAGACCTATCTGAGTTCTTTTACTAAGATTGGTTCTGAAATTATGGAAGGTAATTGTTTAAATGACATGCCCCAATAACGCATATAGCTAAGTTAGGGTCCAATCTCTACCCCAACTGGAAGGGTGTCAATACTGTGCCACTGGAAAGGACAGTTGTGGGTGACCCTTAGCTGGCAGGTATTCGAAAAGAGAATGGTGAGAACCCTAAACTGACAGGTTAAGCCACCTCATCAACCCTATTCTGACAGGCTAAGATGTCTCAACCTACGCTGGCTACGTAGTTCTGGAACACAAGGATGACTGCTAAGAATCACACCCTAAACTGGTAGGTGAGTCCCCATCCTTGGGTTCACTCGGTGCTAACTTCTACTCCTATCTGAAGAGACTAAACATGATTCAACTGACTATACATGGATAGATTAACTGACTTCTGTTGACTGATGGAGTAGTACTATTATCTGAGAGTTAACTGAGATCATGAGATTTCTGAGGTTTCCTGAGTCACAGACTAACTGAGTTCTATAGATTATAGCTTGACTAAGATTATCGTGACAACATGACATGGCTATAGGCACACAACTATGTTTTTGGGTACAAATACCCCCAGGACTCGATAGAAGGAAACTGACACACATGACATGACTTGATCACAAGATTTGAGTCCACAATTCATAATATCTCAAGTAGGGGATATCATATTTCATATAGTTATTCAATATCTTAAACATTGTAGGGAATGTATGGATATATTTCGTGTACATATTGTATATCTCCATTATCTTACATGCTTCATACCACCATACAAACATGAATTTCTAACATCCTAAGCATTTTATCAAACACCTTGCATGCATTCTTTAAGGCATAGGTGAGTTTCATACTTGCACCATATTAAACCACCTAAAGTTCATGGTTTTCAATTAACAAACATATATATTCCATGAAAACACCTTTAGACATCACATATAAACTTAAACAACAATCGTCACCATGTACATACGCATATCACCACAAAAAGTTTATAAAATAATATTTAAAACATGGTTCTTGAGATCTATGAACGGATTGGATCCATCGATAAACACTATGCATACCATAAAGCTTGATCTTGAAAGAGATCTAATGTTTCTGAAGGTTCCTGAAGAAATCCTTAGGCTTACCCTTGATTTTTAGTGACTAGGGTTTAACCCCTTTGGGAAAGAATGTTCTTGTTCCTGAGGAGATGATCTTGAGAGAAAACCCTAATCTTGTGGTTGAAAGCATAAGAGAGCATTTTTTAGATGCTTAACTGAAGAAAAATGGGAAAAATTATGCCTCTTTAGGGTTATAAGTCGTGGGAAGTGAAGGGAAAAGACAAAAACACCCTTATGAAATAAATTCCCAGTTGCTAAAAATAATAATTGACGAAATTTGTGACAAGGCATCAAAAATGTGACAAGCTATTTAAAATGTCATCACACAGAAGCTGGATTCTGCCTAAGGCTGACGACATTTGTGACATGACGTCAAAAATATGGCAAGCCATCAAAAATGTCATCGCACAAAAGCTGGATTCTGCCTAAGGCTGACAACATTTGTGACATGGCGTAAAAAATGTGGTAAGCCGTAAAAAATGTCATCACACAGAAGCTGGATTCTGCCTAAGGCTGACGACATTTGTGACATGGCGTCTAAAATGTGGTAAGCCATCAAAAATGTCGTCACACAGAAGATCGATTCAGCCTAAGGCTGATGACATTTGTGATATGGCATAAAAAATATGGTAAGCCATCAAAAATATTGTCACATGGAACCTGGATTCTACCTAAGGCTAACGACATTTGTGACATGGCGTCACAAGTGTGGTAAGCTACCACGAATGTCGTCACACTGGAGCTAGTTTTTCCCTAAGGCTGACGACCTTCGTGATAGGGCATCACAAATGTGGTAAGCTACCACGAATGTCGTCACACTAGAGCTGGTTTTTGCCTAAGGCTAACGACCTTTGTGATAGGGTGTCACAAATGTGGTAAGCTACCACGAATGTCGTCACATTGTTTCCAGCCTGATATGCTGGAGTAAAATATGAATAACTCTTTGCTCCGATATTGGATTTAGGTAAAATTGGTATCGTTGGAAAGATAATTCAATTATCTATCTGTTTATAGGTCATACTATCAAAAATTCCAATTATAATAAGAGATGTGCTTGTTTGAAGTTGACTATACCAATGTTCTTCTCAAGAATTCAACCGGTAAGGAATGTTTTTGAATTGTTTGATAGCTGGGAGTTATTTAAAGCCTTAATATACATCTAACCTAATCATAAACTATAAGAGAACCATGATGTACTATGCATGAGCTTGGTACATGGCTCTAATATTGGTTTAGATTTTTCGGGGTATTACAATATCTCCTCTTTGGAAACATTCGTCCTCGAATGATGACTGCTTGAGAGGGGAGACAAGATAAAATGATGCATACACTGATCATGCTCAACTGGCACATGATTTTAGGACTGAATTGAATTCTAAACTAAATATAGCCCAACTAAACGTGCATATCTGATGCATGACTAATAAGCTGAACTCATGAATACATGATAAGCTATGCACTGATACTTTATACCAATTTTATACTAGAATTTTGAACATGTAACTGAATAAGCTTAAAAAAATGGTCACCTCGAGTTAAGTCTAAATTAGCGAAGAAAAAATGAGGGTATTGGTTTGCATGTCTGCTTCTGCTTCCCAAGTAGCTCCCTCTATGGACTGATTCCACCAAAGAACCTTGACTAGAGGGACTTCGTTTTTCCTCATCCTACGAGTCTTATAGTTGAGGACTTCAACTAGAATGTCTTCATAAGAGAGGTTATTCTAAATGTCAATGCTCTAAATAGGGACTACAACTACTGGATCACCTATGCAATTCTTGAGAAAAGAGACATGGAAGACTGGATGAACTGAGGCTAGATCTAAAGGTAATTTAAGCTCATAGGCTACCTTGACAAAGCAACTGAGAATCCTGAAGGGACTGACATATCGGGAACTGAGCTTGTCCTTCATACCGAATCTAATCACTCCTTTCATGGGAGAGATCTTGAGATAGACATAGTCATCAACCTCAAATTCAAGATCCTTTCTACGAACATCCACATAAGACTTCTGTTGGCTTTGAGCAGCCCGGAGTCTTTCTCTGATCAACTGAACTTTCTCTAAGGCATCAAATACTAAGTCAGGCCCTATGAATGTGGTCTCACTAACTTCGAACCAACCGATCGAAGACCTACATCTCCTACCATGGAGAGCTTTGAATGGAGCCATCTGAATACTGGAGTGATAGCTGGTGTTGCATGAAAACTCAATCAAAAGAAAGTGGTCATCCCAGCTTCCCTTGAAATCAATTGCACATGCCCTTAGCATATCTTCTAGAGTTTGAATGGTCCTTTCTGCTTGACCATCTGTCTGAGGATGAAACGCTGTACTGAGATGAACTTAGGTACCAAGACCCTTTTGGAATGCTTTCCAGAAGTGAGAGGTAACTGGGTACCTTTGTCTGAGATGATAGATAGTGGAACACCATGTAATTTGACCAACTCCCTGATATAGAGTTTGGCATAATCCTCGGCTGAGTAAGAGGTACGAACTGGAAGGAAATGAGTTGACTTGGTCATTCTGTCTACAATGACCCAAACTAAATCATGCTGATGACGTGTTCTAGGCAAGCCCGTCACGAAGTCTATGTTCACTTCTTCCCAGTTCCAAGTAGGAATAGTGAACTCCTGCATGGAACCACTAGGCTTCTGATGGTCTATTTTAACTTGCTGACATATAGAGCACTTAGCCATAAACTCTACAACGTCCCTCTTCATCCCACTCCACCAATAGATCTCCCGCAAGTCGTGGTACATTTTAGTGACCCCTACATGAATAGAGGCGCACTATGCACTTCTGCAATAATTTGCTGCCTTAAGTCATCTACACTGGGAACACACAGACGACCCTAACAATGAAGAACATCATCTCCCCCATGGGAGAAAACCTCTACTTCCTGACTCTGAACTGACTCTTTTAGCTTGACAAGGCTAGGGTCCCTGTCTTGCTTCTCTTTCACCTCGAAAACTAGAGATGACTCTTAACTACTCTAAACACATACACCACCCTATGAAGAGTCTACTAAGCTAACACCTAGTCTAGTAAACTGATGAATATCCTGAGCTAATTTCTTCTTACTATCCTCAACATGGGAAACACTACCCATGGGCAGTCTACTGAGTGTGTCGGCCACTACATTGGCCTTCCTAGGATAATAAAGGACGCTCATGTCATAATTCTTCAAGAGCTCTAACCACCTTCTCTGATGAAGATTGAGATCTTTCTAGGAAACGACATACTGAATGGTTTTATGATCTGTGAAGACGTCTACATGAACATCGTATAGATAATGCCTCCAAATCTTTAAGGCAAAGACAACTGCCGCTAACTCAAGGTCATGAGTTAGATAATTCTTCTCATAGGGCTTTAACTATCTGGAGGCGTAGGCTATGACTCGACCATGCTGCATGAGGACACAACCTTAACCTACTATGGATTCATCACAATATACTACGAATCCATCGAAACCATCGGGAAGTACTAAAACTGGAGCTAAGGTGAGTCGAGTCTTCAACTCCTAAAAACTCTTCTCGCAAGGTTCTGACCACTAAAACTTGACCTTTTTCTGAGTCAATCTGGACATAGGAGATTCAATAGAAGAAAATCCCTTGATAAACCGTCGGTAATAGCCAGTCAAACCCAAGAAACTCCTGATATCAAAGGAGAGATAGGGCGAGGCCAGTTTCTTACTGCTTTGGTTTTCTGAGGATCTACTCTAATGCCATCACCGAAAACAATGTGGCCAAGGAATGCTACTGATATTAGCCAAAATTCACACTTGCTGAACTTGGCGAACAACTGGTGATCCCTGAGAGTCTGATGAACAATTATGAGATGATCTCAACGATCACACTCTGTGCGAGAATAGACCAGAATATCATCTATAAAGACTATGACGAATATTTCCAAGTACTGCTTAAACACCTGGTTCATCAATTCCATGAAAGCTGTAGGGGCATTGGTAAGACCAAAAGACATGACTAGAAATTCAAAGTGAACATACCGAGTATGAAAAGTTGTCTTCAAAATGTCACATTCTCTAACTCTGAGCTGATAATAGCCTAATCTGAGGTCTATCTTGGAGAAATAACTGGCACCCTGAAGTTGGTCAAATAAGTCATCTAACTTAGCCAGCGGATACCTGTTCTTGACCATGACTTTATTGAGCTGACGGTAATCAATACACATTCTGAGAGAACTATCTTTCTTGCACACGAATAAGACTGGTGCACCCCATGGGGATACACTGGGCTTGATAAATCCTTATCTAAGATATCCTTCAACTGATCTTTCAGTTCTTTGAGTTCTGCTGGTGCTATTCTATATGGCGAAATAGAAATAGGCTAAGTATCTGGGAGAAGGTCTATGCCGAAGTTTATTTCCCTTTCGGGAGGAATGCCTGGAAGATCTTCGGCAAAGACATTTGAATATTCATTAACCACTGGGACCTATTCGAGATTGGGAGATGCGGAACTAGAATCCTTAACATGTACGAGATGATACACACACCCCTTAGAAATCATTTTTCTTGCCCGAAGGTAGGAAACAAGCTAACCCTTGAAAGATGAAGTGCTACCCTTTCACTCTAGGACGGGCTCATTCGGGAACTGAAACTGAACTATCCTGTTTCTGCAGTCGATTATGGAATAGTAGGAATAAAGCGAATCCATGCTGAGAATGACATCAAAATCAGTCATCTCTAACTCGACTAAATCTGCTAACATGGATTAGATGAGAGATTGACTTAAAATTATGCTTACTAGCACGACATAAATACTGAAGAAAGGGAACTGTTCCTAAAACATCTCATAGCCTCCTGTACATAAATGTGGCGTGCAACACACCCATGTACAAGACTCTACTAGATATGGCTTTCAGACTTTCTAGGACTCTATTGAACCTTAGGCTCTGATACCAAGTTTGTAATGCCTCAGTTTTCTGAATTGGCATGCTACACGGTGCTCATGACCCCAAGGGACCACAAACTAACCCATGACTGATATCTGTACCTGTACACTGTATATATAACATAATAATGTGGAAAACATAAATATGTAGGCCATAAGGTTCAACTGAATAAAGAATCTATCAAAACATAATATCCATATGGGTGAAAGATACCCAAAACAGCTGAAAACTAAATCAAATCTGAACATAAGTCTGAATACTGAATCTGAAAGCCTCTAATTACTGTCTGAATAAGAAGTTGAAGGAACATGTCTCCAACTAAAGGAGTTGAAGGAACATGTCTCCAACTAACTCCATAAACTGATAACTGGCTAAAATAATAATGAATAAATCCAATCATATTATCTTCGAATGAAGAGGACTCACTGAATCTCTGTGACTGGAAATATTACTGCCACTGTCGATCTGGAGCTCGTGTCTCTGAACCTATGGTATAACATAAAAATAAAGCACCATATCACAAATGCATCAGTACGAGGGGATATACTGAGTATATGAGTGAGGTAGGCTAAATATAAATAGGGTTTGCATGCATGAACAATGCTAACTGTCTGACTGACATGAATGTAAGAGTACAAACATGCATACATAGTAACTGAAATATGGGTGCATGATAGCTAGTCCTGTATGCTAATACATGGTTTACTGATGGCTAATATGACTGATACTAAAATTCTGATAACATGGACGAATGTATGTGATAATCCTAAATCTGATAGAACTATCTGAGTTTCGTACTGTAATTGAGTTTAACTGTACCTGACAGTCCTGATATACTGAAGACTGAAGACCTATCTGAGTTCTTTTACTGAGATTGGTTCTAAAATTATGGGAGGTAGTTGTTTAATCGACATGCCCTAATAACGTATATAGCTAAGTTGGGTTCCAATCTCTGCCCCGACTTGAGGGGTATCAATACCGCATCACTGGTAAGGACAGTTGTGGGTGAACCTTAGCTGGCAGGTATTCAAAAGGAGAATAGTGGGAACCCTAAACTGATAGGTTAAGCCACCTCATCAACCCTAATCTGACAGGCTAAGATGTCTCAAACTATATTGGTTGAGTAGTTCTGGAACACAAGGATGACTGCTAAGAATCACACCCTAAATTGGTAGGTGAGTCCCCATCCTTGGGTTCACTCAGTGCTAACTTCTACTCCCATCTGAAGAGACTAAACATGATTCAACTGACTATACATGGACAGATTAACTGACTTCCGTTGACTGATGGAGTAGTACTATTATCTGAGAGTTAACTGAGATCATGAGATTTCTGAGGTTTCCTGAGTCACATGACTGACTGAGTTCTATAGATTATAGCTTGACTGAGATTATCGTGACAACATGACATGGCTCTAGGCACACAACTATGTTTTTCGGGTACGAATACCCCCAGGACTCGATAGAAGGAAACTGACACACATGACATGACTTGATCACAAGATTTGAGTCCACAATTCATAATATCATAAGTAGGGGATATCATATTTCATATAATTATTCAACATCTTAAACATTGTAGGGAATGCATGGATATATTTTGTGTACATATTGTATATCTCCATTATCTTACATGCTTCATACCACCACAATAGCAATACATGAAAAGTATGGGATTCATATTAAAGTATATAGCTAACATGGACTTGTCATTTAGACATCATAGAACCATACAACCATGAATTTCTAGCATCCTAAGTATTTTATCAAACACCTTGCATGCATTCTTTAAGGCATAGGAGAGTTTCATTCTTGCACCATATTAAACCACCTAAAGTTCATGGTTTTCAATTAACAAACATATATATTCCATGAAAACACCTTTAGACATCACATTGAAACTTAAACAACAATCGTCAACATGTACATACTCATATCACCACAAAAAGTTTACAAAATAATATTTAAAACATGGTTCTTCAGCTCTATGAATGGATTGGATCCATAGATGAACACTACGCATACCTTTAAGCTTAATCTTGAAAGAGATCTAATATTTCTGAAGGTTCCTGAAGAAATCCTTAGGTTTGCCCTTGATTTTTCTTGACTAGGGTTTAACCCCTTTGGGAAAGAATGTTCTTGTTCCTAAGGAGATGATCTTGAGAGAAAACCCTAATCTTGTTGTTGAAAGCATAAGAGAGGGTTTTTGAGATGCTTAACTGAAGAAAAATAGGAAAAATTATGCCTCTTTAGGGTTATAAGTCGTGGGAAGTGACGGGAAAAGACCAAAATACCCTTATTTTATCAAACACCCAGTTGCTGAAAATAATAGCCGATGACATTTGTGACGAGGTGTCAAAAATGTGACAAGCCATCAAAAATGTCGTCACACAGAACTGGATTCTGCCTAAGGCTGACGACATTTGTGACATGGCGTCAAAAATATGGTAATCCGTCAAAAATATCGTCACACAAAAGCTGGATTCTGCCTAAGGCTGACGACATTTGTGACATGGCGTCTAAAATGTGATATCCCATCAAAAATGTCGTCATACAGAAGATGGATTCAGCCTAACGCTGACGATATTTATGACATGGCGTCAAAAATATGGTAAGCCATCAAAAATGTCATCACACAGAAGCTGGGTTCTACCTAAGGCTGACGACATTTGTGACATGGCGTCACAAGTGTGGTAAGCTACCACGAATGTCATCACACTGGAGCTGGTTTCTGCCTAAGGCTGACGACCTTCGTGATAGGACGTCACAAATATGGTAAGCTACCATGAGTGTTGTCACTCTGGATCTGGTTTCTGTCTAAGGGTGACGACCTTCATGATAAGGCGTCACAAATGTGGTAAGCTTCCATGAATGTCGTCACACTGTCTCCAGCCTGACATGCTAGAGTAAAATAGGAATAACTCTTTACTCTGATATCAGATTTAGCTGAAATTGTTATCATTTGAAAGATAATTGAATTATCTATCTGTAGATACATCATAAGCTCAAAAATTCCAAGTATAATGAGAGATATTCTCTTTTGAAGTTGACTATACAAATATCCTTCTCAAGAATTCAATCGGTAAGGAATGTCTTTGATTCGTCTAATAGTGGGAGTTATTTGAAGCCTTAATATACATCTAAACTAATCATAAACTATAAAAGAACCATGATGTACTATGCATAAGCTTGGTACATGGCTCTAATATTGGTTTGGATTTTTTGGGGTATTACGATTGTATGGACTAATTTTGGAACCTATTTAGGCCTTCCTTTGCACTTCACGTGTACACTCCAAGTATCGGGTCAATTGACTCTTGTACTCACCCACCTTCGTGGTCGTACCCATATCATCCTCTCCTTTTTGAAAAGGATTCAACCTCGAATTCATACCTTGTAAAATCAAAAGAGAAGACAAACAAGCACACATCCTTATGGCATAAAGGTTAGGGTTAGTGGAATAAAAATTAATCTATAAAATAACATCATCATGCCAAGGTGGTACACACTTGAAGTACAACCAATAATCCTTTGGGTTGATCATGAAAATCTTAGTACAAATGTCACAAAGGAAGTGGTTATGGCGAACATCAATAAATAATAAGCATGGGCTGAGAAAACTTCTACCATACTCTAAGATGGTACCAGGATTGAATGGGAGAAGTAGCCATAGATATGGGTTTCGGCCACTCTCACTTTCCCCTAAGGTGTCATTGTCAAAATTAGGCATACCCTCATGGGCACAAAGAGGGTAGAGAAAGGTGTCACACAAGCTAACTTCAGCTATGGTGTCCTTATGTATGTACTCACTAGCTTCAAGTCCATCACCACTAATATGCTCAACATAGGGAACAAATAAAGAAGAAGTAGATGGAATTTTTAAGCATACACCACCTTTTATTTCTAGAGAATAATCCCCACATAGATATAAATCACCATGGGCAGCTGTCACGCCTCAAATCCTATTGGGGCGGACAGGCACCCGTAGCCGTAAAGGCCCAAGAGAACCAATTCATAACCTTGTACTTCCCATGCATGTAATTATGACAACCAAATGTTTTGACAACATGATATTATGTATCGGTGAAAATAACTACACATGCACGCACAAACTGATATGTACAATATTTGGCCGATGGGGCCACCATGTCTAAAATCAAGACACTACCATAACTTTACATTAGTCTACAAAGCCTCTAAAAGATACATAGACTTAGTTAGGGTCGGGACAACCCCCCCGTCCTACTCTTAACCTACTGCATAATACCAAAACATATGGAACAGACTCAGAAAGGCCCGAATCAACCTAGAGCGCACCAATATGCATGGAATAGCCTGCGCTCCTACGAGTAAGGTGTATAAGCTGAAGTACCTATGCCTGCAGCATGAAATGCAGGTCCCCCATTAGGAACGTCAGTAAGAAAATATGTACTGAATATTTAAGGCTAAAAGTAACAACACACGGTACACAACTCAATAAAAATCAGATACAAGTGTATAAGTAGTACTAGTAGACCACCTTTATATAAACTTGTGGGACTACATATATTACGTTCCTTTCTTTATTTTTACCCTTCTTATTTCATAATCTTTGTAAGCCATATATAATGCAAATAACCAGCTGATCAGTGGTAAATAGATAAATTAGGATCGGCCCATGCTAGGCTTACGCCCCTGAGCTGCCACTACATATAAAGATTAGGATCGGTCCATGCTAGGCTTATACCCCTAAGCTGCCACCAACAAATAAAGGTATCGAGATCGGCCCATGCTAGGCAAGTTCTCCTAAGCTGCCACTCGTCATTTTACAGATTTGAATTACTTAGTTTATTTAGCCTTTGAGATTGTTACTTTGGTGGTCATCACATTATGGTACCTTGAACCAATAATACGCTAATAAGAGACATGTAAATAGACACTTAATGCAACAACAATGAGTTAGGGAGCCGTTGGCACACAAATAAAGTGTTTAGGAGCTGAAATAACCCATGGGTCTTATTTGAACAAACGGAGAACTCCTGAAATTTTCTAGTGAAGATAGACACGTAGATTTAATAATAAACACGTATTGAGGTGTTCTAATGCGTTAGAGAGTGAGAACAAGGTCATTGGATACATGGAGTGTTATGTGCTGCCATTATGTAGCACTTTGTTATAGGATAACCTCGGAAACTTGCTTGATGGAACAATTGTATGACTTCATGCCAAAGAGTGTGAAATAGAGTATGCCTTACATACCTGGTTATTTGACTTCGAAACTAACCCGACTTGACTTCCCGCCTATTACTTATCTACAATAGAATATATGGTAAACTAGTATTAGTAACTAATCAACACATTTGAGATACTTAATTTCACCAAAAACAGTAACCGGACAGCAACTACTAATCTATCAAACAAGGGTGTTATTTTAACCCTTTTTTTCCTCCAATTACACCCACATACCATTTATGTTTTTATAAGGTTCACAAAAACCACCTCGACTTCATTACACATTCCAAACAATACGCAAAATAGATTGGGCAGCAAACATTAGTTCGGTGGTGTATCACCATATCTTTCTTCTATGATTCATTACAAACTCATCACACCTTTATCCAACTTCAACCTAGAAGCCCATGATATATACATACAAAACAGTCCACAAAATAGTCCCAAATCCCTTTTACTGTAGCAATCAATTATTGAACTCATCATCTCTTGAGTTCTCAATAACAAGACATCCATAACCCCCTCTCAAATTCATACATAAGAAAAACAAAATGGAGCAGTCTCCTTACCTCAATTCAGCAACTTATTCTTTTAATTGAACTCTTCAAGAGCTTGAACTTTCCTTCACACTTAAACCAAAGAAGAAGAAAAAAAAAGTTCCTCAATAACAAGGAAACGTGAACAAACAGCTTGTTCTATAATCAGTCATATACTTATAGTCAAACACTTATAACTTGTTTTCCTAATCTTCCATAAGATAATTAAACAAAACCTTAAGTGTTTTTCACTTACCTTGGGCTGCAAAGGTGAGGGTTCTTGAAGAAACCCTCACCTTTGCAGCCC